>NC_133334.1:272056816-272306664 GCF_042186555.1 Aquarana catesbeiana
AAGTGTATCTCTAGCCAAAAGTTTTTTTTTGTAGTTTTGAAAAAGTATAGGGATGGTTTGGAATCCCTGTTAAAGCAAAATATGGTACAGCAAATGGTGAGCGCTCTATCCAGGGCTTTTTTTCTCAGGGAAGTACTCCCTCCTTCTGAGTCACTCCTTGTCTCCACCCCCCACCCACCTCCAAGTATGTTCCTTGTCTCAACCCCCCACCCACCTCCGAGTACCGTTCCTTGTCTCCACCCGCCACCCACCTCCAAGTATGTTCCTTGTCTCAACCCCCCGTCACTTCCTAGTACGTTCCTTGTCTCCACCCCCCACCCACCTCCGAGTACCGTTCCTTGTCTCCCCCCCCCACCCACCTCCAAGTACCGTTCCTTGTCTCCACCACCCACCTCCAAGTATGTTCCTTGTCTCCACCCCCCAGCCACCTCCGAGCACCGTTCCTTGTCTCCACCCACCTCCGAGCACCGTTCCTTGTCTCCACCCACCTCCGAGCACCGTTCCTTGTCTCCACCCTCCACCCACCTCCGAGCACCGTTCCTTGTCTCCACCCTCCACCCACCTCCGAGCACCATTCCTTGTCTCCACCCCCCACCCACATCTGAGTACTGTTCCTTGTCTCTACCCCCCACCCACATCTGAGCACCATTCCTTGACTCTACCCCCCACCCACCTCCAAACATCGTTCCTTGTCTCTACCCCCCACCCACATCCGAGCACTGTTCCTTGTCTCCACCCCCCCACCAAACTCCGAGCACCATTCCTTGTCACCACCCACCTCTGGAGCACTGTTCCTTGTCTCTACCCCCCACCCACCTTCCAATACAGTTAATTTTCTCCAACCCCCACCCACCTCTGAGCACCGTTCCTTGCCTCCACCCCCCCCATCCACCTCCGAGCACTGTTCCTTGTCTCCACCCTCCACCCCACCCACCTTTGAGAACTTTTCCTTGTCTCCACCCCCACACCCACCTCCGAGCACCATTCCTTGTCTCCACCCCCACCCACATCCAAGCACCGTTCCTTGTCTCTACCCCCACCCACATCTGAGCGCCATTCCTTGTCTCTACTCCCCACCTCCAAGTACCGTTTCTTGTCTCCACCTCCCACCCACCTCCGAGCACCACTCCTTGTCACCACCCACCTCCGAGCACCATTCCTTGTCTCCACCCCCCCACCCACCTCTGAGCCCCGTTCCTTGCCTCCACCCACCACCCACTTCCGAGCATGGTTCCTCGCCTCCACCCCCCCTCCACCTCTGAGCACTGGTTCCTCGTCTCCACCCCCCTCCATCCACCTCCGAGTACCATTTCTTGTCTCCACGCCCCACCCACCTCGAAGCACGGTTCCTTGGTTCCATGCACTACCCACCTCCCAGTATCGCCCCCTTTAGGCAATCAATATTGTTTTGCTGTTCTTAGTATTGAATGTGTTAATGAAAACATGAAAAGCAGTAAAATAGATCCCCTGTAGCCAACAACAATAGCCCCACCATGCATCAGAATACCCCTCAGCAAAAATATAGATCCACCCCAGCAAAAATACTCTCCCGAGAGGATTTGTCTGCCAGTAGCAATAGATCCACCCCAGCAACAATAGACTCCCTGCAACAAAATAACCTTCAGCAACAATAGAACCCCCTTGCAACAAAATACCCCCCCCCCAGCAAAAATACACCCCCCCCCAAGAGGATTTGTCCACCAGCAACAACAGATCACAGAGCAGCCAGCAATAATAGACCCTCCAGTAACCATCAACAATAGACCTCTCCCTCAACAGTAGATTCCACACAGCAAAAATGCCCCCCACCCCAGTAACAATAGATCCCTCACCAGCAACAATAGATTCCCCCACCAGCAACAACAGATCCCCCAGCAGCTAACATCAATAAACCATCTAGCACACTTCAGCGCCTCTTGCCATTGCATACATTCAATGCTGGAGGTGCCGGAACTGCATTCCCCCGCGTTCCCGCTAAAAAATAGCTATCCAATCTGGAGGGACGAAGTTTTATAGAGATGTAGCAGAATTTCTAACCTCTTCCAGTCTAATGAGAACCTTTGAGGCCGCAGAACGCTGACATCCTTCAATATGTAGTGGGTGCATAGATGGTGAAAGTAATTGGGCGCTAGACACTTCTTGGATACAAAAGAGGTTTTATTTCTTTTAACAGTCCTTTTTATATTTTGCAAGGAAAAGAGGGTTAGGGCCAGGACACCCTTAAGTAGTTGCAATTTCAATAGGCAAACTCTGAGACTTCAATAGGAAAACAGCCGTACAGGGAAAGGCCCCAGCAAGGTGCCACATCTGCACGTGCAGGTTTGCTGTCTCCTATGGCAACAGTATTTAACAGTTCCTAACGCAAATTTCAACAGTCCTCTCTGCTTCACTACAAGGTCCACTTGTAGCTCTTCAGCCCCTTGAGCTCCTAGTCTCTCACTGGACTCTCTGATTCACGGACTCTGAATCCCATGAGCTCCTCAAGGCTTTTGCGGTGGTATCTCCCTCAAGCATCACCCACGCTTCCATGCTGGGTCCTTAGCTTGGCACTCCAGATACCTTTTAAGCTTCACCCCTGCTAACCGGCTCGGTCCCTGGATTGACACACAAGGCTGCTCTGCAAGCGTCTCCTCCGTTGATTGGGTCCCTGACTTGATCGCCGCCTGAAGTTTCCCGATTCTCCACCGCGCCCTTTCGGTGAGAATGTTGCTCCAGTACTTGCCTCAGTTACTCACTGTGGTCCCTGGTAAAGGTGGATGGTCCCTTAGTGGCGACAGCTTCCCTACTACCTCCGACCACGACAGGTTCTCCGGCCGGCAGACCCGTTACTTTTGGTTAGACTGCAAGCCGCAATCCCAACCCGGTGCTGCCCTCATACTTCTGGATAGGCCCTCACACAACCTGGCAGCCAGATGCCCCCAGGATAGACCCAATCTCCGGCCTAGCAGCCCGGGGCAGACGACACACGTCAGTCTGGGTGGCACAGAACCCCGATCACCTGACTCCACCCGAATATATAGGTTCTCCCAGCGGGCTAAGGGATTCAAGAAAACCCCTGCCCATTGGCTGAGATACCCCATATACCCATAACTTGACCTTGAAATGTCCTTCTCACATCTAATGCCACCAAGTGCCCGGCCACCTAGTGGCAGAAGAGAAAAGTACAAGGCCAAACTTAGGGAGAAATCGAAGAATCTCTAACAACTATCTACAGTAGCTACTCCTGCTAAGGAATTTGGTGAGGAGCTCCCTGACTAAACCCCAGGGCGCTACAGAGACATACATAGATGAATGGATCTGAATTTAAAGATGCTGTGTTTGTATCAAGGTTGTCACCAGAACAGGAATGGAGGGGAAATCTTTCAATGGGGGCACCTGTTAAAGAGAGCACTAACCCTAGGTTCACACCTATGCGTTTCTTAGTGCATTTTGCAGTTTGTGGAAATGCAGTACAGTCCATTTAACACGGTTTCCTATCGTATGCGTTTTGCATTTTCTTTTCTCCATAACACACTGTGTATAGCTGGTTGTTAAAGCGGGGCTCCACCCAAAATGGGAAGCTCCACTTGTCTGCCTCCTCCACCCCTCCGGTTCTGCATTTGGCACCTTGTGGGGGGGGGGGGGGAGTGGGTAACTGATTTTGACAAGTACCCGCTCCCACTTTCAGCTGAAGTTCGCTGCAGCCAGCCCAACCTGGACAGGTAAGTGCCCCAACAGTAAAAGTCAGCAGCTACAGTATTTGCAGCTACTGACTTTTAAGTTTTTGGTGGGGGGGCTGGAGCTCCGCTTTAAGGAGTTTTTTTTAAATGGCATTGGGCCCATCCTGCCCCAGACAAGGTGCTTTGGGGGAGAGGGGGAGTCGAGCCCCCCTCCCCCAAAGCACCCACCCATGTTGAGGGCATGTGGCCCGGTATGGTTCGGGGGGGGGGGCCTCTCCGTTTGCTGACCTGCCAGGCTGCACGCTCGGATAAGGATTTGGTATAGATTTTGGGGGGAGCCCCACCCCAATTTTTTTTCCAATTTTTGTGTAGGGTTCCCCCTCAAAATCCATACCAGGCCCCTCCTGCCCCAAAGCAGCCTCCTATGTTGAGGGCATTGTAGCCTGGTATGGTTCAGGAGGGGGGCGCTTGCTCCTCGTCCCCTCCCTTTCCTGTCCTGCCAGGCTGCATGCTCTAATAAGGGTTTTGTATGGATTGTGGGGAAAGCCCCACCCCAATTTTTTTTTCACATTTTTGTGTAGGGTTCCCCGCAAAATCCATACCAGACCCAAAAGGTCCCCCTGCCCCAAAGCTATGTTAGGGGCATGTAGCCTGGTATGGTTCGGGGGGGGGGGGGGGTGGCGCTTGCTCATCCTCTCCCTTTTCCTGACTGCTGGGCTGCATGCTTGGATAAGGCTCTGGTATGGATTTTGGGGGGACCCCATGCCATTTTTTTTTTTACATTTTGGAGTGGGGTTCCCCTCAAAATCCATACCAGACCTAAAGGACCTGGCATGAATTGGGAGGGAACCCCAGATCGTTTTTTTCCCGATTTGTTTTGCTTTTTTTCACGTTCAGCTGTCAGTAAGGGAACCCGCTGACGACTCATCGGCTGTTAAGAACGCGGCGGCTTGCTTCAGCTATATACAGTGTATTGAAGTGAAAAAAAAAACAACTGCAAAACGCATAAAAAATCCATAAAGAATGCAACGCTTGCGTTTCTGGTGCGGCTCTGTTGAAGTCTTTTACACGCAAAACGTAATCTGCTGCGGAAAAAGTCCCTGACCCTTTCCAAAATTGCACCCGATGAAAAGTGCGTAGATGTGAACGTGTACCATAGGAAACCATGTTAAATGGACTGTGGTGTATTTCTGTAAAACAGAAACCGCACAAAAAAAAAAGCACACAGGTGTTTCAGAAAGCAGCAGCAGAGTAAAATTCATCTGGGGAATCTTTTTCGGGGGTGTCAAAGTGTTTCAGAATTAGGCCCCATTCACACCTGAGTGTTTTTCGAACGTGTGCAAAAATCTTGCATTTTTTGCTCAAGTTTATGGAACCTGAGAAAATCGTTTGTTGTGTTTGCTGCGTAATTCATTGTCAACGATTACCCCAAATGCAACAAGCAGAGGTGTTCTTCTGCACGGAAAAAGCTTGACAAATGCGGCGAAATGTGTGGTTAAAAAAAACGTGCAAACTTCAATGCTCAGAAATCTATTTTGACGCGTTTGTCGCACATAGGGCAGCCCACTGAAATGAATGGACTGTCCCTAGGCATGCAACACAAAAACACGCACAAAACTAGTATAAATGCAACACAAGGCCCATGTGAACGGGCTTTGATGTTGCACAGCGGCTTAGTGGTTAGCACTTCTGCCTTGCAGCACTGGGGTCTTCAGTTCAAATCCCAACCATGGCACTACCTGCATGGAGTTTGTATGTGGGTTTTCTTGCAAGCACAGACTCCTGTCTCTTTGGCCCTAATATGCGTATGTTTGCCAGTGAGATAGGGACCTTAGATTGTAAGCTCTTTGGGTCCAGGGACTGGTGGGAAAGTACAATATATGAAAGCGTGAATTGTTTACTTGTAAAAAATACATAATAACAGTAAATGTCGCCATGTTGAATAATTATCTTCAGTATCCAGACACGGGCCTTGCAGCTTTCTTTTATAATCAGAAATTTAAAGGGGAATAACTTTCTTCTCTCAGTCTCACAAACAATGCGATCAAACCGAACAAGTGAAATCAATAAATACATCGCAAATGATATCCAGCAAACTATTCAACTGTGCTAAAGTGAGAACAGTCCCAGTTCTAGATAATACACTGCAGCAACATTCCAGAGAGTACCTCACATGTTAGCTGGGAGGGTCTGCTTCCTGACCCTGTGCTGCATAACTTCCACACTCTATGCTTCATGCATCTAAGAAAGGTTAAGTTCCAGTTGGTGGTTTTGAGGAATTTCTTGCCTGCAGTGGGTGTAACTGAAAAAAACTCTCCTGCATTATAGACAGGTGTGCAGAAGGTATTCCTAGTTGCCAGAGCAAGTTTATGGGACACGGGTGATTCTCTCTGCCAATGCAAGTCTGTGGGACAGGAGTGGCCCTCTCTAAATGATAGTCTATGGAACAGGTGTAAGGCTGGCCATACATTATACAATTTTCTTGTACAACTTTCCTTTAGATTTACCAAAACCATATAATAGGAGGTCAAACCTTAACATTTTCAATTTGTATGCAATCAGGCAGGCCCTTGCACTACATAGTTGAAGGTAAATCTAAAGAAAATTGAATAAGAAAATTGTATGGTGTATGGCCAGCTTAATTCTCTCTCCTATTGTTAGTCTGTGGCACAAGTGTGATTCTCTCTGCCAATGTAATTCTATGGGACAGGTGTGACCCTCTCCACCAATGCAAGTCTATGGAACAGGTGTGATTCTCTCTCCTAATGATAGTCTATGAGACAGGTGTGATTCTCTCTCCTAATGATAGTCTATGAGACAGGTGTGATTCTCTCTCCTAATGATAGTCTATGAGACAGGTGTGATTCTCTCTCCTAATGATAGTCTATGTAACAGGTGTGATTCTCTCTCCTAATGATAGTCTATGAGACAGGTGTGGTTCTCCCTCCTAATGATAGTCTATGAGACAGGTGTGATTCTCTCTCCTAATGATAGTCTATGTAACAGGTGTGATTCTTTCTCTTAATGATAGTCTATGAGACAGGTGTGATTCTCTCTCCTAATGATAGTCTATGTAACAGGTGTGATTCTCTCTCCTAATGATAGTCTATGAGACAGGTGTGGTTCTCCCTCCTAATGATAGTCTATGAGACAGGTGTGATTCTCTCTCCTAATGATAGTCTATGTAACAGGTGTGATTCTTTCTCTTAATGATAGTCTATGAGACAGGTGTGGTTCTCCCTCCTAATGATAGTCTATGAGACAGGTGTGATTCTCTCTCCTAATGATAGTCTATGTAACAGGTGTGATTCTCTCTCTTAATGATAGTCTATGAGACAGGTGTCATTCTCTCTGCTAATGATAGTCTATGAGACAGGTGTGATTCTCTCTCTTAATGATAGTCTATGAGACAGGTGTGATTCTCTCTCTTAATGATAGTCTATGAGACAGGTGTGATTCTCTCTCCTAATGATAGTCTATGAGACAGGTGTCATTCTCTCTCCTAATGATAGTCTATGAGACAGGTGTGATTCTCTCTCCTAATGATAGTCTATGAGACAGGTGTGGTTCTCCCTCCTAATGATAGTCTATGAGACAGGTGTCATTCCCTCTCCTAATGATAGTCTATGAGACAGGTGTCATTCTCTCTCCTAATGATAGTCTATGAGACAGGTGTCATTCTCTCTCCTAATGATAGTCTATGAGACAGGTGTGATTCTCTCTCCTAATGATAGTCTATGAGACAGGTGTGGTTCTCCCTCCTAATGATAGTCTATGAGACAGGTGTCATTCTCTCTCCTAATGATAGTCTATGAGACAGGTGTGATTCTCTCTCCTAATGATAGTCTATGAGACAGGTGTGGTTCTCCCTCCTAATGATAGTCTATGAGACAGGTGTCATTCCCTCTCCTAATGATAGTCTATGAGACAGGTGTCATTCTCTCTCCTAATGATAGTCTATGAGACAGGTGTCATTCTCTCTCCTAATGATAGTCTATGAGACAGGTGTGATTCTCTCTCCTAATGATAGTCTATGAGACAGGTGTCATTCTCTCTCCTAATGATAGTCTATGAGACAGGTGTCATTCTCTCTCCTAATGATAGTCTATGAGACAGGTGTGATTCTCTCTCCTAATGATAGTCTATGAGACAGGTGTCATTCTCTCTCCTAATGATAGTCTATGAGACAGGTGTGATTCTCTCTCCTAATGATAGTCTATGAGACAGGTGTGGTTCTCCCTCCTAATGACAGTCTACGAGACAGGTGTGGTTCTCCCTCCTAATGATAGTCTATGAGACAGGTGTGATTCTCCCTCCTAATGATAGTCTATGAGACAGGTGTGATTCTCTCGCCTAATGATAGTCTATGAGACAGGTGTGATTCTCTCTCCTAATGATAGTCTATGAGACAGGTGTCATTCTCTCTCCTAATGATAGTCTATGAGACAGGTGTGGTTCTCCCTCCTAATGATAGTCTATGAGACAGGTGTGATTCTCCCTCCTAATGATAGTCTATGAGACAGGTGTCATTCTCTCGCCTAATGATAGTCTATGAGACAGGTGTCATTCTCTCTGCCAATGCAAGTCTATGGGACAGGTGTTACCCTCTTGCTTAATGATATGTCTATATTGGACAGGTGTGAGTCTCTTTCCCCTTGATAGTTTATTAGACAGGTGCAATTATCTCTGTTAATACAAGTCAGTGGGACAGGTGTAATTCTTTCTGCAAATGATAGTCTATGGATCAGGTGTGATTTTCTCTGCAAATGTTAGTTTGCCAGACAAGTGTGACTCTCGTTCCCAATGCAAGATTATGGGACAGGTGTGGGTCTCTCTGTATTGGATAGGTGTGGCTCTTTTACCAATGCAAACCTATAAGTTAGCAGTCACTCTAGCTGCTCAATCTAGTCTATGCCACATTTTTAGCTCTCTCACTCCCAATGTCCCAACTCTCCCCCAAGTCTATGGGACAGGTGCCACTTTCTCTGTCAATGCAAGTGTATGGCACATATGTAGCTTTCACCCAATGTAAGTCTAGGAAGCAGGTGTGACACACTTTATTGATGTAAGGCTTTGGGACAGATTATAGATTTCTCTCCCGGTGACTCTATTTACCACTGCAAGTCCATAGGACATGTGTGACTCCTTCTGTTAAAGCAAGACTATGGGATGGGTGCATGTCTCTTTCCTAATGAGAGTCTATAGGACAGGTGTCACCCACTCCTCCCAGTGCAAGTCTATGGGACAGGTGTCACCCACTCCTCCCAGTGCAAGTCTATGGGACAGGTGTCACCCACTCCTGCCAGTGCAAGTCTATGGGACAGGTGTCACCCACTCCTCCCAGTGCAAGTCTATGGGACAGGTGTCACCCACTCCTGCCAGTGCAAGTCTATGGGACAGGTGTCACCCACTCCTCCCAGTGCAAGTCTATGGGACAGGTGTCACCGACTCCTCCCAGTGCAAGTCTATGGGACAAGCATAGGCGTGCGCAGCCTATTTCATTAGGGTGTGCACCTCAAAGCTCAAACCACACATGTGTGTGTGTGTGTGTGTGTGTATATATATATATATATATATATATATATATATATATATATATATATATATATATATATATATATATATATATATATATATATATATATATATATATATACACACACACACACACACGTATTATTTTGCCAAAAGTATTGGGACACCTGCCTTTACACACACATGAACTTTAATGGCATCCCAGTCTTATGCTGGCCATACACTATACAAAAAATCGGCCGAAAAATCGTTCGTATAGACACTTCGTTCGTTTTTCGGCAAGTTAATGGCCACAAATCGATAATCATTTGTGACGTTTTTGTGGAAAAAAAACGAACGGGAAGTTTGGAAAATTTCTTCCGAACGTACGATAAATTGCAAGGTTAATGTGTTTCCCGTCCGAACTGTCTGCACTAGGTATATGTAAAAAAACGAACAAAAAATTATTTCTTCATGTCCACTGAACAATTTATCGGTCATTACATGATGGCACGATCGTTTGCGGTCACGGTCGAACGTTCGTTTTTCGAAAATGTGTTCGGCTGATTTTTCGTATAGTGTATGGCCAACATAAGTCCATAGGGTTCAATATTGAGTTGGCCTGCCCTTTGCAGCTATAACAGCTTCAACTCTTCTGGGAAGGCCGTCCACAAGGTTTAGGAGTGTGTCTATGGGAATGTTTGACCATTCTTCCAGAAGCGCATTTGTGAGGTCAGGCGCTGATGTTGGACAAGAAGGCCTGGCTAACAGTCTCCGCTCTAATCCATCCGAAAGGTATTCTAGCGGGGTGAGGTCAGGACTCTGTGCAGGCCAGTCAAGTTCTTCCACCCCAAAGTCGCTCATCCATGTCTTTATGGACCTTGCTTTGTGCACTGGTCCAAATCATTTGGTGGAGGGGGGATTATGGTGTGGGGGTTGTTTTTCAGGGGTTGGGCTTGGTCCCTTAGTTCCAGTGAAGGGAACTCTCAAGGCGTCAGCATACCAAGACATTTTGGACAATTTCATGCTCCCAACTTTGTGGGAACAGTTTGGGGATGGCCCCTTCCTGTTCCAACATGACTGCCCATCAGTGCACAAAGCAAGGTCCATAAAGGGGTGGTGGAAAATGAACTGCAAGTGCAATAATTCACATTATAATAGTAACTAAAACATATACAATTAAATGTTACAATTGAAAAAAAAAATCCAAAGTGCTATAATGATGTGAACCTCTCAACTAAAAAGTTGTTGCACTTGAAGTTAATTTGTATTGCAATTATCTGTAGAGGGGTTTCCACCATCCCTGGTCATATTGAAGTTTATTGAGATTTCCAAACATTAGAGGATTTCACCATTATTGGTAAGCTATTATATAGTAAGTTAGTGCTGGACTTCTTTTTTTTTTGTGGTGTGGGAACACGTAACAGTGCTCAGCGGCAAGACTTTTACTGACACTTTTTAATTTTACCGTCAGTAGTTAATTGTAAATAGTAGTGTGGTGATTACCTATTATACTAAAGATTGGCATGTGGCATTAATAAACATCAACAGATTTCAGTTGTGCCCCACCAGGCCCCCATCCTCCCCCATGGACAATGTGCCTGGCTGCTGAGTTCTTTTCCCCATCCCCGCACTCCGTCCACTGATAGGCGGCACTGATTGGCAGCAACGATGGGCACTAATAACTGCCCCTGATTGACACTGATAGGTGGTACTGAGTGGCAGCACTGATTGGCACTGATAGGCAGCACAGATTGTTAACACTGATTGGCACTGATGGGCACTGATCGGTTGCACTGTTAGGTAGCAATGATTGGCACTGATTGGCAGCACTGATAGACCGCACTGATGGGCTCTGGCACTGATAGATGGCACTGATTGACACTGATAGTCAGCACTGATGGGCACAGATAGGCAGCACAGATTAACACTGGCACTAATGGGCAGCACTGATAGGCACTGTTAGGTAGCAATGATTGCCACTGATTGGCAGCACTGATGGTAACTGATTGGCAGCACTGATAGGCCGCACTGATGGTTACTTATTGGCAGCACTGATAGGCCACACTAATGGGCACTAATAGGCTGCACTGATTTGCAGCATTGATTGGCAGCGTTGATGGGCACTAATTGGTAGCACTGATAGGCAGCACTCATTGGCACTGATAGGCAGCACTGATGGGCACTAATTGTCAGCATTGATAGACTCTGGCAGCTCTTATGGGCACTTATTTGCACTAATAGGCAGCACTAATGGGCACTGATAGGCAGCACTGATGAGCTCTGATTGGCAGCACTTTTGGGCACTAATTGGTACTGATAGGCAGCACTGATGGGCGCTGATTGGCAGAACTGATGGGCATTGATTGGCACTGATGGGTAGCACTGATGAGCACTGATTGGTACTGATTGGCAGCAATGAGCACTGATAGGGGAGGGGAGAAGTTTCACATGCAGTGAGGCTTGCAGGAGCCGCTCAGTGTGTGAAACTGTCAGGTAATGTACTGTAAATGCTTGCAGAGAGAGACCAGCCTTCACAACCAATGTTGGAGGTGGGAGGGACGAAGCAGCTATCAACACCAACCAATGATTGGGCTGCTTAAGAAAGGGGGTGGAGCCACATAAATGTAGCGACCCACCTAGACCCCATCCCATTGGCTGGTGTTTGATAGCTGTTTGGTCCCACCCACCCAGACATCACCGCTGAGTTGTGACAGCTGGTCTCTCTCCCTGCAAGCAGCTACATTCCCGGACAGTTTTACACAATGAGGGGCTCCGGCAAGCCTCACCATCTGCTGCTTGTGAAACTGTTGGGCTACACACTCAGTTGGATGCAACATTTCGGGGCAGATCTCTGGAGACAGCACAGGGTGATTAGGGTGTTCCCGGGCACACCCGCCACACCCTGTGTGCACGCCTATGAGGACAGGTGTCACCCACTCCTCCAGCGCGAGTCTATGGGACAGGTGTGACTTTCTCTCCTGGACAAATATGTGAGATTATCAGACATGTGTATTTTTGTCTTCCAAAGCAAGAATACGGATCGGGTCTCTGTGGCTGGAAAACGAAATCCCAATTTAAAAAGGGTGGGTCCAACCAATAGTAACATTTAAGTTATAGGTGGATCTTGGTGGCCTGATTCCGCCCCGGGTATTTTATATGTTTTTGATACTTCAAGAGTGCGCCATATTTCCTGTCTCTGTTCCTGTCCACCATGGGGGGGGGGTGCAACCCAACTTTGTGTGCTCCAGCCCCTTCTATAACTCTCTCCATAAGAGATCTCACCAATAGCGTCTCCAAGAGATGGAAGAAACTGAAATGTATGTTTGGGGTGGACTGACCCTTTAACAGTTGATCAGATAATCTCATAGTAATAGATAAAGGCTTCCATACAGACTTTGCTTCAGTTGCAATAAATCTTTGCACAATCAGCTCCAATGTAGTTTTGGAAAATTACACATTTGATGGAACTGATACATACTGATACACATTTTCCATCCAGCCAGAGTGCACATCACATTAATAACATTGTTTCTTTTTTACTCCAAAATCCTATTTAGTGATTGTTACAAATACAGAAAACAACAAAGCTTAGTACAGTAGAGTCTTCTGTGATCTCATACTATGCTGTCTGCAATGGCTGTTATCAGTTGAAAGGGCTCATAACTGCTCCATACTGCTAACTGGCACACAACAGAACTTACAGCTGTATAAGTTTCATCAT
Organism: Aquarana catesbeiana; assembly: GCF_042186555.1. Taxonomy (NCBI): domain Eukaryota; kingdom Metazoa; phylum Chordata; class Amphibia; order Anura; family Ranidae; genus Aquarana; species Aquarana catesbeiana. The sequence continues at coordinate 272,069,714 of NC_133334.1, forward strand.
ATGGCAGCTGGCTGCATTCGTTTTCTTTCTAGGCTTTCTTTTATTTTCACCCGGTGATCTAGCTGGTAAGTCTGTTTTGCAGCAGAATAAGCTGTCCTGCAGATGTAGCAGAGTGTTGAAACAAACCATTTACTACTGACGGGGTGCTTACAATGAAAATTAAGGAAAGACTCCCTGGAGCCGCACAATCCACATGACTAAGCTTCGAGGGGCGGAGTGAAACGAGTTGGGGGCATGGCCTGGTTGAAGTCCAGGCTGAGGTTGGCATTCACATACCCGGCAGGGGCGGACAATCCATTAATGGCGCCCGCCCATATCCATGCGTCTGGCCCCTTTAGGACACCGGACGCATGGATTCCAATGGGGGGGGGGTGTTTTTTGAAGCACCAATTAGAGCCAGAGGCTCCAATAGGCTTCAAAATAGGGGGGGGGGGAAAGAATATGAGAACGGAGACCACCCAGGTGTGTTACAATAGCGAATGAATATTCACTATTTTAACACTGCTCCTCCTCCTGACCAATCAGGAAGCGGGTTGTGAGACCCATCACCCGATTGGCCGAAAGGGCAGGCGATTCTATTGGATGCCTAGGGGGAGGGGAGGATTCGCACGGCTACAGCTATGGAGGAAAGGACACAGGAGCCGCTGCCCGATGCCCACTGCCTGATGCCGATGCCACTACCTGATGTCCGCTGCCTGATGCCGAAGTTGCTGCCTGATGCCTGCTGCCTGGTGCCTGCCGCCACTGCCCGATTCCCGTCACCTAGATGGGGTAAGACAGTGAGCGAGGGGGGGGGGGCTGTGGGGTTTGAGGTGCCGCCGGCCCTCAGGGGAAGTTGTTTGCCGCCCCCCTAAAAAAACACCAGCCGTCACTGATACCCAGCAAAGGGACGGCACGGATTTGTGGCCCCCGGGGAGTCTTTCCTTCATTTTCAGTGATCATAGAAGCTGGGATGAGCTCCCTCCCTTGTCAGCACTCTCAGTGGCGGATGTTTGGGATTTACACCCCGTTTCAGTGAGCTTGAGCGGCACACAAAGCAGTCCAGGGTCGCAGGGGTGCTTACAGTGATCAGCTTTTATTTATGGCATACCTTTGTCCCGAAAAAGCAAAAAAAAAATGTTGCTGTAACTGCAGGATGAGCTGGAGTTTGGCTTCAGTTTGTTAGTGAATCTAAATCTGCTACTCCATCTAATACTCCCCTCTCCCAAGACTGATAGTGCTGCTGTCCAAATGTGCCCCCTGTGCTCCCTCATCCAGAGTGGGGGGCGCTCTTAGGCTCGGTTCACATATATGCAAATCGGTCGCATTTTTAACCGCATTTGATTCGCATAACCCGTGAACCGGACCGGCTTTCAATGGAGCCGGTTCACACATGTCCAGGGCAGCCACGGTTCGTTTGTGAAAAGGGTCCTGTGCGATTTTGTGTCTGGTTCAGGTGAGAATTCAAGTAAAAATTTGCACCTGAACCGGTGAACAAAACCGCACTGGGCTTCGGACTGCAAACCGCAGCCGGACATGTATGAACCTAACAGGTGTGTTACTGGCCAGATCACCAGGTGAAAACAGAGGGGGGAAATGCCTAAAAAAGGAAAACTAATTCAGCCACCACATCTAATGATTGGTAAGCTGCAATATATTACATTTTTGGTTTTGGGTTTAATATCGCTTTAACATCCTTTGGTGTAATATAACATGTCAAAGGCACATGACAGAAAGGAAGTGAAGGCATTTCAGGTAACAGCAGTCAGAATAGTGAAAACTGATCCCTGATTGGACGCCGTTGTTTTTTGGTTGTATTCAATAAGCATAACTGCATGCAAAAAAGGAATGATAGATGCTTGTAATGATATCTTAATAAAAAAAATGATATATTGTACATACATTATACTTACATATGTCGAGTCCATCGGAAAAATTTGAAACCTGTTTCATTTCTAGGTCCGTCGAACTTTTGGGGGAAAAAAGCCCGCTGGAGCCCACGCATGATTGAATTGTCCGGTCCGCCGGACCAAGCTGCCGTAAAGTCCGCTCGTGTGTACGCGACATTAAGCCTCGTACACACGATCGGATTGTTGCCCAACAAAACCGTGGAATTTTGTCCGAAGGGAGTTGGCCCAAACTTGTCTTGCATACACACGGCCACACAATTGTTGGCCAACAAATACGAACGTAGTGACGTACTAGAGGTACTACGTGTTTTTTCAGCTCTTTAGCGCCACCCTTTGGGCTCCTTTTGCTAATTTTGTGTTAGTAGAAGTTTGGTGAGTGTTGATTCACGTTTTTCAGTTCGCTCTTTTCAGTTCGTTTCTGAACGGCAGTTCGTCAAACAGACATGTTGTGGAATCGGAGGAGATAATGTGTTATTATTGGCCTTGGAGTTATTGCTTTGACATTATTTTTTTGGTTGAATAATAATGATTTGATTTGGTATAAGTTCTATATTTTTGGATGCATAGAATGCACTTTTTGGTTAAGTTCTATTGGCAGATAACATGTCTAATTTTATTTGTTTTCTTTTTTTAATGCACAATAAAAAAATTGTGGAGAATAATACTTGGCTATGTGTTTTACTTCAAATCACAGTTTGGGAGTCGGCAGTTACATTTTAAAGAATACAATGTAACATTAACAAGGGACACCAACATAGTTGTATCTTTGATCTTAAAAACTACGGGATAATAGTGTTGTGGTAACTTGCCCAAAAAGAAATAACAAGCATAATAATATTATTCTTGATATGTGAAAAATATATATACTAAATATATACGCTCGCGCTAATGGTGTATCAAACCAAAAAAAAAAATTGCAGCTGCTATACACAAAGTGCTAATCACTTGAAAAACATAAAAATAAATATAGCGCTCGCAAACACAATAAGTGAAAATTTGTTAACCAAAAAGAAAGTCCAAAATACAATAAGTGAAAATAAAGTCCAAATAAGGTGCTGAAGGTGCTCCAATCCAAAGTGAAGGAAATATAAGGTGCTTCAGAGAAATTCAGGTGTGCCACATCCCCTTATGTACCCCCACTCACCAGATCACAACGACCCCCAGCTTTTCAGTCTGGTGAGTCATTAAAAGCTTGATAGATACCCTCCCGATCCTACATACAGAATTAAACCGCTTTAGAGCCCTTTCAGGATATAAAATAAACGAATCAAAATCAGAAGCACTCCCAATTAATATCCCGGCCACCGAGGTTACACTCTTAAAGTCCAACTTCCCGTTTACATGGAAAACAACATCCCTGAAATATCTGGGGACGTACATCACCTCCAAATTTAATACCCTGTACCAGGAGAACTTCCCCCCATTATTCCGTTCAATTAGATCCTCCATGCTCCAATGGAAAAAGCACCATATCTCCCTGATAGGCAGAATAGCCTCGCTTAAAATGACTATCCTTCCGAAGCTCCTTTATCTTTTTCAAACGCTACCCATACCAATTCCGCTCCACCAATTGAAAAAACTTCAGTCCGATTTCCTACAATTTGTTTGGAATTATAAAAGACACAGGGTACCGGGATCAGTTTTGATGGCATCCCGCAATGAAGGGGGACTAGCTTTCCCTAATATTGTTAAATACTATTACGCAGCCCAACTACGTGCAATAGCATCGTGGTACACCCACAAGTCCTACAATAAATGGACGGAAATTGAGAAGCTATGGCTAGCTCCCACACACCCAAATAACCTATTATGGAGTGCGAACGCGGATGTGGCCCCTGAGCGTATGCTAGGTCCCATATCCCTCTTGCGGAGGGTATGGCGCAAACTGGCTCCTACTCATGGACTGTCATCGGAAAAATCGCTCCTGACCTCTTTTGTCTGTAACCCCAAAGTGCCGGACAGCCTCACCTATCAAATGTCACACCCCTGGACCTCCCGGAATTTATTCCACTTTGGAAGCCTGGTGGATCCTAGGACACGGAAACTCTTGCCATTTACTGATCTACAAAATAAATATGAACTCCCTAGACAGGCGTTTTATGGGTACTTACAAATCAGACATTATGCTCTTACTATAACACCCAACCTACAATTTTCACCTCCTTCCCCATTCGAAACTATGATTCTGGCAGGCAATGCCCAGAAAGGGCTCATATCGGGCATATACAAGATCCTAAACACATTCTCCCAAGATGGGCAGGGCAAACATTCTTATATGACCAAATGGGAAAGGACTCTTGGTGAGGACATTCCTATGACACAGTGGCAGATCATTTGGTCCCAAGCAGCAAGGAGCTCAATATGCACATTGTATAAGGAAAACTCCTATAAAATTCTCCTACAGTGGTATATGACCCCAGAGGTGCTCCATAAGATCTTCCCTAATACCTCCGATAGGTGCTGGCGTTGCCAAGGAGCAAAAGGCACCTTCCTACATATATACTGGAGCTGCCCACTACTGGCCCCATACTGGTCCACAGTCCAGAGACTACTAGACCGCCTATTGGACACACAGGTCCAGGCGTCCCCAAAGTTCTTTTTATTAGGTCTATCACCACTCAAACTCTCCACCCCATATAAGAAATTAGTGCGTCATGTCCTAACGGCAGCAAGATGCCTCATAGCTTTATACTGGAAACGCTCCGATCCACCAACTGCTGAGGATCTTTATGCCAGAATTAAGGACATAGAAGTGATGGAAAATATGACAGCCAGAATACAAGACAGACTGGAAGCACATAACAGGGTCTGGGAGCCATGGCACCTCCGGGAGGATCCACCTTGACCAGGTAACACCGCTATCTCAACGACTTCTATATCACCCCCCCCTTTTTTTCCTAAATCTCATTTCTTTTCTCCTCCTCCTCCCCCCCACCTTCTTCTCCACCTCCCACTATCTACCTCTAATTTCTTTTAAATGTATAGATTTATGACTTCTACAGTTTTGAAACATATAACCACAGTTATGCAGTGGTGAAGCAGGTATTCCAATAACGTGTAAAACAAATGAATCACTAGACGACAAGCACTGGACTACCGAAGGCACTTAGTAATACTTCTATCTATGAGTAAAGAAATTTAGCATCAGCAAACTATATGTTAACTTAAGTTTAGATACCACCATTGCTCAGAATGTTCTCACTGCAATGTAATGCACCTGTGTTTGAAAATAAAAACGCTATTTGAAAAAAGCTTGATAGAGAATCCTGGGATGGCGGATAAGGAGATATGCCTTCAGGTCCGGAAATCCTTTAAAGAGTTTCTCAGCCAGAACACAGCAGGTACCCAGAAGTAAAAACAAAAGGAAACTGATAGTGAAGTACCATTAAAAAGGTTTTGTTGAAAAAGGGAGTGGGTACTTACACTTACAAGTAAGATAAAACAAGTCTCAAAATGGAGCTGTGAGTGTAAAAACGCTGTTGCTGGCGTGCGTTCCACAGGACCGGAAGTGACGTCTGATACCAGAGACGCTATTTCCGGCATCACTGACGTCACTTCCGGTCCTGTGGAACGCACGCCAGCAACAGCGTTTTTACACTCACAGCTCCATTTTGAGGCTTGTTTTATTTTACTTGTTGTAAGCACCCACTCCCTTTTTCAATAAAACCTTTTTAATGGTACTTCACTATCAGTTTCCTTTTTGTTTTTACTTCTGGGTACCTGCTGTGTTCTGGCTGAGAAACTCTTTAAAGGATTTCCGGACCCGAAGGCATATCGCTTTATCCGCCATCCCAGGATTCTCTATCAAGCTTTTAATGACCCACCAGACTGAAAAGCTGGGGGTCGTTGTGATCTGGTGAGTGGGGATACATTATTCTTGATATCACTAGAAAAATTTGTTTGCAATAACTCCATCAGTATCACCAGCAAAGCAGCTTCATTATTATCCCATTGAAGAAGAAGAGAATTGTGCGCTGCATTTGGAGATTTCATAATTTGCTGCGTCATGAATGTTAATTCTCCATTACGAACTCTATTTTACAAGACCGACCGCTTCCGGCTCGTCCTTGCTTCCGAGCATGCGTGTTCGTACTTTGGACTTTTGTCCGACGGACTTGTGTACACATGCTCGGAAAATCCGACAACACACATTTGTCTGCGGAAAATCTGAAAACCAGCCATCCAACATTTGTTGGCGGAAAGTCCGACAACAATTGTCCGATGGAGCGTACAAACGGTTGGATTTACCGCCAACAGCCTGTCATCACACAGTTCCCGTCGGAAAATCCGATCGTGTGTACGTGGCTTTACTAGTAAGTCTAGATTTACACCATTTAGTAGACATTCATACTGGCTCAGGGCAATGACGTAACTGGTGCATGCGCAGTACACTCTGCATTCACGGGACACTGTATGTGACATGATTGCAGAGAGTGCTGTACCATAATGGTGATTCCCATGCGCATGCGTGGCAGTGACATCATTGCAGCCAAGCCATTCAAGTGGCCAGAGAGCACGAACCGGGTAGGAAGACCAGGCGAAGATGGAAGCGCTGGGAGCGGTGACAGCTCAGTGTTGGAGGGCTCCGTTTGGCAGGTAAGTCTGTCATAACATCAACCTGTAGGGGGGGGCATTTTTTTCTAACAATTTTTCGCTGAGATCAATTAACAGACCAAGCTGTCCAGCAACTGCAGCAGTGAGAGCTTTGAGGCAAACTATTTATGATGGACAGGGGTGCTTACAATGGTCATCTTTAATTCATTTATTTAAAATTTTAATCCCAAAAGATAAAAACAACCTGCTGCTGTAACTGCTTAACCACTTAAGGACCAAGCCTCTTTCTAAGATTTGTTGTTTACAAGTTCAAAACTGTTTGTTTTTGTTTTTTTGCTAGAAAATGACTTAGAACCCACAAACATTATAGATTTTTTTTCTAACACCCTAGAGAATAAAATGGCGGTCGTTGCAATACTTTCTGTCACACCGTATTTGTGCAGCGGTCTTACAAGTGCACTTTTAAAAAAAAAAAAATACACTTTTTGAATCAAAAAATAAGACAACAGTAAAGTTAGCCCATTTTTTTATAATGTGAAAGATGATGTTACACCGTGTAAATTGATACCCAACATGTCACACTTCAAAATTGCGCCCACTCGTGGAATGGCGACAAACTTTTACCCTTAAAAATCTCCAAAAGGGACATTTAAAAAATTCTACAGGTTGCATGTTTTGCGTTGCAGAGGAGGTCTAGGGCTAGAATTATTGCTCTTGCTCTAATGATCGCGGCAATACCTCACGTGTGGTTTGAACACCGTTTTCATATGCGGGCGCTACTCACCTATGCGTTCGCTTCTGCACGTGAGCTCGGCGGGATGGGGCGCATTTACATTTTTTTTATTAATATTTATTTTACCTTTTTATTTTTTTATTTCTTATGCTGTTCTTTTAAAAAAAAAAATAATGTGTCACTTTTATTCCTATTACAAGGAATGTAAGCATCCCTTGTAATAGAAAAAAAGCATGACAGGTCCTCTTAAATATGAGATCTGGGGTCAAAAAGACCTCACATCTCATATTTACACTAAAATGCAATAAAAAAAAACATGTGAACCATCCCTTAAGGATCGGTAAGCTTCAATATATCCACTTGACCTCCAGAAGATTTACCCCCCTCTTCATGACCAGGCCATTTTTTGCGATGCTGCACTGCGTTCATTTAACTGACAATTGCGCGGCCGTGCAACGCTGTACCCAAATAAAATTGATGTCCTTTTTTTCCCACAAAAAGAGCTTTCTTTTGGTGGTATTTGATCACCTCTGCATTTTTTATTTTTTGTGCTATAAACAAAAAAATAATTTTGAAAAAAAGAAACTATTTTTAGTTTCTGCTATAAAAAATATCCAATAAAAAAAATGTAAAAACTTAAATTTCTTTATCAATTTAGGCCAATATGTATTCTGCTACATATCTTTGGTAAAAAAAATCCCAATAAGTGTATTTTGATTGGTTTACGCAAAAGTTGTAGCATCTAAAAACTATATTTATATAGTTATGACTTTTTTTTTATACACTAATAATGGTGGCAATCAGCAATTTATAGTGAAACTGCGATATTGCGTCAGACAATCTGACAATAACTGACACTTTTAATGCTTTGTGGGAACCATTGACACTAATACAGTGATCAGTGCTAAAAATTTGCACTGTCACTGTACTTACACTGGCAGGGAAGGGGTTAAACATTTAGGGTGATCATCGAGTTAACTGTGTGCCTAGCCAGTGTTTTTGTGACGTGTATGTGCTTCTTTTACTAGGAGAAGAGATGGAATTAATTCCCTGCTTTCCAGGAACACAAAATCCATCACTCCCCTCCCCCCCGTCAGATCGAGATCTGCCTTGTGTACATAGACAGACCTCAGTTCTGTATGTTTTGCCAACGATTGCCTGGAGCCAGCGGACATCCAGTACCCGGCACCCACATATTGGCTTCTGCTGTGAATAATCACAGCAAAAGTGGCATGGTCATGCCCCCTGTAGGCAGAAGTGCAGGATCACGTATATATAGGTAATCTGACGCAGAGCTGTCGCTCTTTAAAACTGCTATGGCAGTCAGCAAATGGATATAAAATATTTGTTTTGGGGTTTAATGTCACTTTGAAGGGTTAGTGCAGCCAATATTGATATTTCAGTGTTTGGTAGGTAGTGGAGAACTAATAAAAAAAAATATTTTGTGTGCATATAATATATTGACGTGGATTTCTATTATATTTAGCAGAATATGATACTTTAGAAGCTGGTCCTGAGGAAGCGATGCAATCAGCGAAACGCGTTGACCAGCAAATTAAATACACACACCTCCTTTTTTCCTTAACTTGAAGCACGAATATATTAGTAGGAGGTGTATGTATAGTGGTCCCAAGTGGGACCCTCGTATTATATTGTGCCAATATTGTTCTTAATGAATCGCTAACGCACTGTGCTTTATTTTTTAAAGTAGTGTATAATATAGATTTGATATTCTTACATAAATCGGATTCTGTCACATGTGGGTGCCAGTAAAATCCATCACTAGCAGGACTGGCTCTTGCAAACTTTACATATATTATGGAGAACGCAACAAAAGGAGTGAAAAAACTCAAAAGGTTTGTGGGAACCTCCAAGCTGGCCGACAACAGAGCAAGGAAATATTTATATGATTTCCTTTATCTGGAGGTTTAAGGTTCTGAAGATGCAAGTTTTTTTGTATTATTTATTTATGTAACAGTTTTGATTTTACCATAACTTTGTAAAAATATACCAGGGGATGTCACCATTCCAGATATACAGTGAGAACTCAAGGGGTGGCTCTACGTACTACCCTCCACCTATAACACAAACATCACTTGTGCATGGACTGGTCCTTCAACTGGTTAAAAAAAAATACTACATACAGGTAAATTGCTCCACTAAATATTCAATAGGATCACAGATTTTCATGCAAATTGCTGCTCTCTTATGCAGAGAGCTTTTAAACAGTATGTCACATTAAAAGCCTTAAGGCACCCTCTGATCATACTGATGTTGTACAATCTAATGAAAGTTTTTAATAAAACAGTTTGACTATTATTAAAGATAATGATAGGAATGAGCCCCGTAGGACTCCAGCAAAGGTCTCTTACCAGCTCTCTCTTGCTCTTTGATGAGACACTCATAGCTGTCCTGAGTTTCCCTGTCCAAGGTGCTGATCAGCAACACGTCCCCATTTTCCCTATTCACAGCAACAGGCGAGTCTTCAGGGGAGGGCGACACCAGCTCATACCAAGGAGACTGAAGCTCTCTAGACACCAAGGTGGTAATGATGGAGCCAACAGGGGTATCCTCAGCAATGGAGACAGCAGAAAAGGAATCTGGTGACACAGGGGACCGTTTCAGCCTGTTTTGTCTCCAGTTGCCCTCCTCTATAAAGTCAACAGCCAGTTCTTTGACCCTAGGGTAAAACCCCACTTCTAAGTTACTGGCAATGATGGTACCCTCAGGAACTGGCACAGCAGAGGAGCGTGAAGACAATGAGGGACCTTTTGGTCTGTCCATGTCTTTATTCTCTCTTGAAAAGGTCTTTATTCTTGGAGAGAGCTCCATTCTATTGACAGTGCTAACTGGGCCATCAGTGATGTCTTCATTGATTGTAAAGGAGTCTGGTATAGCATGGTTCTTTATCCTCGAGAAGATACCCTCTTCTAAAGGAGACCCAATGGTGGTACAGGAGCCTGAAGACAATGAGGAACATATGGGTTTGTCCATAGCTGAGAAGGTTGTTTTCCTTTGAGGGGGCTCCACATCCATGGCGGTGCTATATAACCCATCAGTGGTGTCCTCATAAGTGGTAGAGGAGTCTGGTATACCAAGGTTTTTTCCCTTTGAGAAAATACTCAATTCTAAAGAGGACCCAACAATGATATCCTCTGGAACGGACACATTACAAGATCCTGAAGACAATGGAGGCTGTTGAGTTGAGAAGGTCTTTCTTCTTCCTAGAGAGGGCTCCACATCCATAGTGGTGGTATATGAACCATCAGTTGGGTCCTCATAGGTGGTAGAGGAGTCTACTATACCAAGGTTCTTTCTCCTTGAGAAGATACTCAGTTCTACAGAGGATCCAACAGTGATATCCTCTGGAACAGACATATTACCAGAACCTGAAGACAATGTTGAAAAGGTCTTTCTTCTTGGAGAGGGCTTCTCATCCATGGTGCTGGTATATGAGCCATCAGTTGGGTCCTCATGGGTGGTTGAGGGTTCTGGGGTGTAATTGGATAGTTTAAGTCTCAGAAGGTCCTCTATATCTGCTATAGGAAGGTCTCTTATCCTAGAGAACTCAACAGAGGTATCCTCAGCAATAAGTTTCAGCATCTGTTGCACCTCCAAAGGAGCTCCAGCAGTGGTAACATCAGGAAAAGCTATAGTTGATGAGTCTGGTGATTGTTTCAGGCTGCCATTGTCTAATTTTGTAGATTTGCTGGAGATCTTTAAGGAGTCACTAGTGGTGGATGGAGAAGATGAGTCTACCGCCAGGGACCGTTTCAGTCTAGTCACCTCTTCTCTATCCATTGCTCCGAACTTCTTCATCCTGGGGGAGATCTCCACTTCCAAGGGGGCACTGACCAAAGGAGGCTGCCCATGGTCCCTGGCAAATATAGTCAAGTTGACGCTATTCTTGAGGTTCAAAATGGACTCCACCAACACCACCTGGCCAGTTTTGGGGATGACAAAGAAATAGTTGCTGATGGGGTCTGCAAAGTAGACCAGGTCGGCGTTGGTGCCCAGGTCGGCGTCCTCTGCGCTCACCCTATAGACCTCAGACTTGAGTCGGGTGGTGACATCCAGGCTGATCCTGGACAGGTTGGTGGTGGGGCTGAACTGGGGGGCATTGTCATTGAGGTCCAGGACATGGACGGTGAGCAGGGCCAGTTCTGTCACCGTGTGCTCGGGGGACAGGCAAAGTTTGCAGCATAGCCCCAGTTTTAGCAGATATCTGGACCGGAGCTCCCTGTCCAGCTGCTGAGAGGTCCTGAGGGACAGCTGGGCATACCTGTGGTGGAAATAAAGCTCAAAGTGAGAGTCGTCCTCCCCCAGGAGCTGCAGGTGCCACCTCCGTCCTGCCACCATGGAGCACCACGGCTCCCGGCTCAGCCGGTTCAGGTGGACGGTCAGTCCGTTCACTCTGGTCCCTGCCGGTCGGTTCTCCTGGACTGACCCGGAGAAGACAGGTCTTCTGTTCCTGGCTCCATCACTCCGAGCTACCAGGGACAGGAGGAAGACTCTGAGGAGGCAGCGGAGTAAGCTGGCACTGTCCATCCCGGTGAGAGAAGGGGACTGCTCCGGTGCTGAGAGAGGTTCTTCTAGCAGAACATGGTCCTCAGCCTGGAGAGACGGAGCTCTGAGCGCATCTACACAACTCTGCCTGCACTTCCGCGGCCGAACTGTGGGGGGAGCGAGAGCAAAGGCTGAACTACGGAGCTGACAACTTGCTCCCAAATGCTGGGGACAGTCTCCGATCTGTGTTCATTTATTTCTCTGTATATTCATTTATTTCTTTTCTCTGGATAGTCATTTAAATCCCTATATGTTCCATTATTTCTCTGTATATTCCATTATTTTTCTATAGATTCCTGTATTTTCTATACATTTCTTTATATCTCTGTCTACTGTATTCCATTATTTCTCTGTATATTCATTTATTTCTCTGTATAATTCTCTATACATTCCCTTATCTCTCTGTGCATCCCTTTATTTCTCTATATATTCTATAATTTCTCTGTAGATTGCTTTATTCCTCTATGCATTTCTTTATATCTCTATATATTCCTTTATTTTTCTGAATATTCCTTTATTTCTCTATACATTCCTTTATATATCTATATATTATCTTATTTCTCTATACATTCCTTTATTTCTGTGTATATTCCTTTAATTTTTTATATATTCATTTTTTTTTATATAGTCCTTTATTTCTGTGTATATTCGTTTATTTCTCTACACATTCTCTTATTTCTCTGTATATTCCTTTATCTCTCTATACATTCCCTTATTTATTTATATATTCTCTTATTTCTCTGTATATTCCTTTATTTCTTTATATATTCATTGCTTTTTTTCATATATTCCTTTATTTCCATATATATTCATTCCTTTTTTTAATATATATTTCTTTATTTTCTGTATATTCCGTTTATATTACTATGTATCCCTTTTATTTCTCTGTAATTCTTTTTGTCTCGCTGTGTGTCCCTCTGTCCATTCTGTCCTAGTCCAGTGTAAAGGTTACTTTATGTTGGTCTTGCCTGTTCCTCTCTCTACCTTTCTTTAACCTCTATGTATTTTCCCTGCCTCTCTCTCTCTCTCTCTCTCTCTCTCTCTCAGCCCCCCTCTTCCCCTTTCTCTGCCCCCCCCCACCCCCATCTTTCTATTTCCCTCCTCTCATCCCCCACCGCATCTCTCTCTCTCTCTTACCCCTCTGTCTATCTGCCCCTATCTTGTTCTTTCTCTGTGTTCCCTTTCTGCCTTCATCTCTCTCTCTCTCTCTACCCCCCCCCCCTCTGCCCCCTCACTTTCTGCCCCCATCTCTCTGTCCCTCTCTCTCTCTTACCCCTCTGTCTCTTTGCTCCTACCTTGCTCTTTCTCTGTTACCTTTCTGCCCTCATCTCTCTCTCTCTCTCTGCCCCTCCCCCCCTTTTTCTGCTCTCTCACTTTCTGCCCCCATCTCTCTGCCCTCCACCCCCCATGCCCCACTCTCTCTCTTACCCCCTCATTCACTGTCTCTTCTTGCTCTCTCTGCCCTCCTTTCACTTCATCACTTCTACCTTATTTTAGCCTCTCTGTATTTCTCCCCACTTTCTTCTCCCTCACTCTCTCTCTCAGCCCCCCTCTGCTCCTTTCTCTACCCCTTACCCCCATCTTTCTATTTCCCCACTCTCTCTTGCCTCTCTGCCCCCTCACTCTCTCTCTACTCTCCTCTCTCTCCCTCTCTGCCCCATCTCTCTCTCTTACCCCTCTGTCTCTCTGCCTCTACTTTGTAACTACTGCCCCACCCACCTTATTTATTTCTCTTCCATTTCTCCCTCTGCCCTCCTCTCTCTATCTCTCTTTCTCTGCCCCCCTTCATCCCCAATTTTCTCCTTTCTCTCTGCCCCCTCCCTGTCCCCCACTTTCTCTTTCTCCTTATCCCCTTATCTCTCTGCCTGTCCCACCCTTTCTTTCTTTATTTGTCTTTCTTCTTTTTCCTTCTCCAAACTTTCATACCCCCATCTCTCTCTCTCTTTATCGCTCTTTGTTTTTTTTCTCCCAAACAACTCCCTTTTTCTTTCCCCTCTCTCTTTCTGCAATCTTTCTCTCTTTCTCATATCCCACCCCCTTCTCTTTGCCTCTATCTCTCTCTTTCCCTATCTCTGTCTGTCTCTACAAGAGGAGATACACTTTCTATAATCCCAAAGACTTTCTGTAATATAGTGGAAGGAGATAATAGAACTAGAATATACCATCAAATAATCCAAACTTTACTGCAGCAAATTACAATATAACCAGAATAAATGAGTTTGCAACAGGCAACACCCACCGCATAACCTGAACATTCTAAAGTGTCCCGCGCAGGTGGCGTATCCTGGATGGAATTGGACGATACCTGAACTGGGCTGCAGGTAATTGTTTACAATACTGCAAACCACCTCCAGAATCCTAGGTTACCACAGGTCACTGGACTCAACACCAGCTAACTCATCACTGCCTCTATCTATATGGGAAAATCCATTGCAGAAGCCTGATCCCCCACAGTCAAGCTTTGAGGTCCTCAGGCGGGAATGTTATTGATGTTTTGATGCCCCATATGGAAGTCTACAGCCTTAACTAAGAAAGCAGAGAAGGAGGCGCTTCTAAGTGCAGTAATAAAGCACTTTAATGACAAGGAAGGGTTAAAAACACTTACAAGATGGAAGTGAAAAACAGGCATATCAACGAATCCATAACATCCAGCGGGATGCCTCCTGGGAGTAAAGACAGCTGCAGGTGGAAGTTCCAGCTGACCAGCGGTGGTAAACACGGGTGTCTCTGATCCAAGATGGAGAGCAGTGCTGTCAGGACCAGAATGGAATCTAGGCAACCGGAAGTGATGGCAGAGTGGGCGGGGCATGTTTAGGAGCATGCCCAGAGGGACAGCACGGCCCTCCATCTTGGATCAGAGACACCCCTGTTTACCACCGCTGGTCAGCTGGAACTTCCACCTGCAGCTTTCTTTACTCCCAGGAGGCATCCCGCTGGATGTTATGGATTCATTGATATGCCTGTTTTTCACTTCCATCTTGTAAGTGTTTTTAACCCTTCCTTGTCATTAAAGTGTTTTATTACTGCACTTAGAAGCGCCTTCTTCTCTGCTTTGTTTTTCCTATAGAGTGCACTTCCTTCTTCTGAAGTGCTGCTGTGGTGCATTAATCACATTTCAAGAGCCAGTCATGCACTGTTTGTAAAAGTCTCCTTGTTATCCAGAGCGCCCTATTCCCAACACTCCTCAGCCTTAACAAAGAGCCTATGCTTCAAACGCCAGTGTCTGCCACAAAAGCCCATTGGCCAAATATATGCTGCCCTTTTTAACGATTTTACAATAACGACTCCTGTCCTCTCTTAATGGCCACACATTTAAAAGGGTTAGGAATTATAAACATTATAATCTTAGTATTAATAGCGGGCTTCAGAGGCCGATTGCATGCCTGGGACAATCCACATTTCTGCAATAAGCTAAGGCCCTGATAAAGGGGACGTTCAGAACCCCCAAAACCTGTTGGCTTGTTCTTTTGACATTTTATGATTACTAAGTTCTTTGTGGTCTTTCTTTATTTCAGCAAACAGAAGGTTTCCTGAACTGTAGAGAGCCTTGGGATCTTTTTACCATTCCATGCACCCCCTTACCCATGTAACTTTACAATGTTTAAACTGAGATGCTGTCACCCTCGGCAATGGTCCATAAGTACCATTTAAAGCCTTGCTTGTTGTGCGAAAGACATTCTTCATAGAGCAAGACTTTTTGTCTCTCCACAGTGCTAGACAAATCCCCTCTATTTGCTGTCTCAGTGGTACAGAACTTGAACGTATGTGATGTTAGGTGCAAATGTTCATATTTTACTATAGATTAATAGCCACCACATGGGGTTAACAGAGCTCCCTTCCCCAGGGTTTGAAAGCACAGGAGAATGACTGAAGCCACCTGATGAATTTCTGCCTTTCCAACTCACTAAATCAAGACTTAATATCAGAACAATGGACAGGCACTAAGGCATTTGTGGCAAAAATTGTGCTTTACACTGTTGGGTCAGTCATTCTGCTATACAGTCAAGCCTGAGGAAGGGGGATACTATAACTCCTGAAAAGTGTTGGCTGTTGATGTATAATAAAATACATTATTTGCATCTAACTACCTTCTCAATTCTTCCTTTTTCGGTGTTACTTCTGCACCTCAAGCCCTCACTGAAGGTCCCTCAGTGGGTAAAGGGTAACCTTGGTGTAGAAGCAGCCTAACTGCTATAGCAAACCTACAGTTCTCCTCATCATCGGGACCTAATATCATGTACCTGATGGGAGCTTAAGGTGGCGAGGGTAGCCTCTCTTGCTTCTACAGCCCAATTGATCATGATAGAGGAGACAGGTGGAACAAGGGCAATGGATTGACATGAGTGATAATAGCTACATAAAGCAGAAGACAAGAGTCATGAACAAAGACAAGCCTGCTAAGTTGCTAGAAGCAGGCAGCAGGAGCGAGAACCAGCAAGAATTCCAGTAGATTTCCAATGACAAGCCAAGGTGGGTAACTTGCGGGCAGTGAAGTTCAAAGTCAACAGGTGATTGCAGGCCAAAGATAGAAACAGAGGAATAGAAGTTCAGTAGTAAACTAGGGTCAACCGAAAGACAGATCCTGTCCAGATCATGTCCAGCCATGCCTCGAAGTCAGTCATTCTCAAACGGGGGTTTCACCAGAGGTTGCTCCAGAGGAGTTTCTTGAGCTGTAGCTCATTGACCTCTCATCTGGTAATGCCTGAAAAGTTTTTAGGTCCAACAACACTCAGCAGATGTGGCAGCATGACACTAATGATCTTTTTAGCTGTTTGTTAGGGTGACATTCTGATGACCACAGTAAGCAGGACCTTCGTACCACTGACCCCTGAAGAAGGTGTTCAGGAAAGAGTCAGCAGCAGAGAATCAAATGTTCACCCAAAAGGCAGATCCTGACCAGATTATGTCCACTTGTCCAGCCATGATTCCAGGTCAGCCATTCTCAACCAGGATTATTCTAGAGGTTGCTAAGAGTTCCATGAGCTATCCATCTGACAATGCCCGCATAGTCCCAGGTCCTATGCCACTCGGCAGAGCCAAAAGCAACACACCAATGATCTTTTTAGTTGTTTGGAAGGGTGGTATTCTAATAACGACTCGAAGGGGGCATTCTTACCACAGATCCCTGAAGAATTAATTTTAGAAGTGGTTCCCTGAGATCTGAAAATTATTTCAAGTGTTCCTATGGGGTAAAAAAGTTGTGAAAGACTGATCAAGAATTTGCTAGGGGTGAGCTGTAGCTGGTGGACCTTCCATCTAATGGTGCCTGCATATCGCTGGGTCCATTGCCACTCGGCAGAGCCAGCAGCATGGCACCAATGATCTTTTTAAGGGCTCATTTACACTTGCTTCAACATTTAAACACACCGCTTCAGCATGCTTTTTTTAAATGTACTTTTGATGCTTCCATGATGCTGCAGCGATGCTTCAGGGAAGTTTTCTTTGAAGATTTAATGAAGCTGGGCAATTGCCCTGTGTGTGTTGATTTACTATTTGTTTTAAAGGGGCCCAGTGGAATCTTGGCTCAGTAGTAGCCCCACTCAGTAGATCCACAGCTTATTAGTACCCTTGTTCAGCAGATCCCCTGCTCAGTAGTACCCCTATATCTGCTCATGCCCCACTTAGTAGTACCTCCAGCTCTGCTGATCCCCCACTCGATAGCATCCCCCAGCTCTGCTGATCCCCCACTCGGTAGCATCCCCCAGCTCTGCTGATCCCCCACTCGGTAGCATCCCCCAGCTCTGCTGATCCCCCACTCGGTATCATCCCCCAGCTCTACTGATCCTCTGCTTTGCTGATCCTCCTCTCTCTCTAGTGCCCACTCTCCTCCCGCTATATTGTGCTCAAATTGCTCATTACATGTGACATTTACTAGTTTTTGCTGCTCCGGTTCCCCAGCTCTGCTGATCCTCTGCCTCTCAGTCCTCTCTCTCTCTCTGGTCCCTGCTCACCTTTTGCTATAGCATTCCCATGTTATATACCAAGTGTGACATGTGCTAGATTTTGCTTCTAAGGTCCCCCAGCTTTGCTGATCCTCTGCCTCTCAGTCTTCTCTCTCTCCGTTCCCCGCTCCAGTCTGGACCCCGTTCACCTTTCTGCTGGTCCACAGTGCATACCAGATGTGACGTCTGCACCAGAGACTTCCAGAATATATACACATGAACCGGAAGTGACTGCTGATAATGTCTTTCCAGTTCCCTTGTTGGTTTCCCTGTGCATCTTTGGATATCACATACTTGCAATACCTCCACAACAAAGCAAAGCTTACGCTGAATAAAAGACTCTCACAAGCTTCAGGTGCCGTAAGTGAGCGTTGTCATAGACTTCTATGGGAGCTTTGGAGACACTTTGATGCACCAAGAAAGCACCATGGGGTATAGTTTTTGAAGTGAAGCAAACGTGTGAACAGGACTGTATGGTAACCATTTTTTTTAGTGACGGGAGCTTTGCTTGGCATTTGCAGTGCTTTAAAAAAAGTGTGTCCAATGCCACATTTTGAAGCAAGTGTAAACGAGCCCCAACTGTGTGCAAGGGTTGGCATTCTGATAACCACTGTAAGGGGGGCGTTTACCAAAGATATCATTGCAGAAAAGGGTTCCCTGAGACCTGAACACTATTTCAAGGTTTCCTCTGGGGTTCAAATGTTGAGAAAGGCTGCCGCAGGTGACGAGGCTAGCAGAAATGCGCTCGTATCTGCAGGTACCTGGGCTAAAATGGCCAACCGATCTTCTCCTCCACCTAAGAAAGTCCCTAAGATCCAGCACCACTCCCAACCAAACCCTTCGATAGTACAAAAGCATGCTCTCTCTGTGATGATAAAGACACTCTCTACTATAGTGTAAAAACCAGCACAACCCTCCATTACTGCAAGACTGTCTCTAGCACAGCCACGCACTCTACAATTTCCATACACTTAATAATCGTTGGATTTGTGCAATGAAAATATTTTCTTTCATGCATCACACCACCAGAGACCACTTATTTGATGCAAGTTCTGTGAGAGTCAGAATAAATTCAATAAACACAGGATAGACATTAAAGTCACATACTTTTACCCGGAGACACGCTGTCATCTACCCGGCCAATATGTAAGCACAAATGAGCAACGAGATGCCTGCTAGAGGGGTTTGTTATTAACGTTCTTAGCGGTATATGAATTTTCAAGCGTAACAGGAATACAGAATGCATCAATAAAACGCTGACATTTTCAGGAGCGGGGAAAATTACTCTCACATTATCACCGTCCACAGCCCCAACACTCAGGAGACGCTCCTGAGAAATATAATCAATTGAAATTACGGCAGCTGCATTTTAAAAAATATGGGGGGGGGGTTCACAAGTCCCTACTACAGAACAGCATAAGCATTCACTTATGAGAGGGAAATATACATATATATATATATATATATATATATATATATATATATATATATATATATACACAGTGAGGGAAAAAAGTATTTGATCCCCTGCTGATTTTGTACGTTTGCCCACTGACAAAGAAATGATCAGTCTATACTTTTAATGGTCGGTTTATTTTAGAGAGACAGAACAACAACAAAAATATCTAGAAAAATCGCATTTTTAAAAAAAGTTATAAATTGATTTGCATTTTAACCCCTTCAGATCCGCATTATAGCCAAATGACAGCTACAGCGCAGATCTACTGTGCCGAGAGACTGTCAATAGACATCCTCCCCTTTGCACGCTCCCCCTGCAGGACGCGCGCGGCGTGCGCCATCGCTGAGTCAGTGAGACTCGGGTGATCACAGATCGGAGTAAGGGGCCAATGACAGCTGATCACGTGATGTAAACAGAAGATCGGGAATCGTTTTTTTTTTTTAGTGAGGAGAAAAAAAAAGCTGATCACCGGCTTCAGTGCACGGGACATCAGGCCCGAATAGGAAGAGGCGAAGCCGCCATCTGTGCCCACCAGCACCGCCTGTCAGTGCCCACACAGTGCCACAAATCAGTGCCCACCAGTGCATAAGTGCCAGCAATCAGTGACACCTATCAATGCCCACGAGTGCCACCTATCAATGCCCACCAGTGGTGCCAATCAGTGCCTCATCAGTGCCACCTAGCAGTGCTGCCTATCAGTGTCACCTACCAGTGCCGATCAGTGCCCATCACTGCCACCCATCAGTGCCCATCACTGCCACCCATCAGTGCCCATCCCTGCCACCTATCAGTGCCACCTATTAGTGCCCTTCAGTGCCACCTATCAATGCCCTTCAGTGCCACCCATCAGTGCCACCTCTCAGTCCCCACCAATGCCACCTATCAGTGCCCACCAGTGCCACCTCATCGGTGCCCACCAGTGTCGCCTATTAGTGCCCTTCAGTGCCACCTATCAATGCCCTTCAGTGCCGCCCATCAGTGCCACCTCTCAGTCCCCACCAATGCCATCTATCAGTTCCCACCAGTGCCGCCTATTAGTGCCCATCAGTGCCACCTATTAGTGCCCATCAGTGCCGCCTTATCAGTGCCCATCAATGCAGCCTATTAGTGCCCATCAGTGCCACCTATTAGTGCCCATCAGTGCGGCCTTATCAGTGCCCATCAATGAATCCTATTGGTGTCCATCAGTGCAGCCTCATCAGCGTACATCAATGAAGGAGAAAAATTACCTGTTTGCTAAATTTATTAACAAAATTTAAAACGGTTTTGTATTTTTTTTTTATTTCGTTTTTTAAAAAAAAATTTTAACAAAAAATAAAAACCCCAGAGGTGATCAAATACCACCAAAAGGAAGCTCTATTTGTGGGAAAAAAATGATAAAAATTTCATTTGGGTACAGTGTTGTATGCCCGCGCAATTGTCGTTCAAAGAGTGACCGCGCTAAAAGCTGAAAATTGGTCTGGGCAGGAGGGGGGTTTAGGTGCCCAGTAAGCAAGTGGTTAATGAGTGAAATAAGTATTTGATCCCTTCACAAAACATGACTTAGTATTTGGTGGCAAAAAAACCCTCGTTGGCAATCACAGAGGTCAGACGTTTCTTGTAGTTGGCCACCAGGTTTGCACACATCTCAGGAGGGATTTTGTCTTCTTTGCAGATCCTCTCCAAGTCATTAAGGTTTCGAGGCCGACGTTTGGTAACTCGAACCTTCAGCTCCCTCCACATATTTTCTATGGGATTAAGGTCTGGAGACTGGCTAGGTCACTCCAGGTCTTAATGTGAAACCACCAATGCAGGCACTGGATGATCTTGTCCCAGCACTGTTTAAAGGCATGAAGAAAAAAAAAAATGGTTGTGACATGTGTTGAAATAGTGCCAGTGGTTGTGGCACACCACAGCCAATTGAAGGGTTTAAAATTTGGGAAAGGAAGAAACAAGTTGGCATTAGCATGGGGAAAAAATGTTCCTGTGTCGGTGGTGTCACTGAATAGAAAAAATGGTGCTGCATTGGTGTCAGTGGGAAGAATACTGGTTGCTGAGTTGTTGGTGCCAGTCTGAGGAGCACTGCCTTGGCATCTGGGTCAGTGTAGGCTGAGCGGGTGGGTACAGACACAAATATTGGGAAGTTGGAGTTGAAGTCAACTGACTGAGAAGAGTCACAGCCTACAAGTTGCAGAAAATAGAGCAGAAAAAAAGCCCATCAGCTCTTCCCGCACAAGCGCTGCATAATACTAACAGTACATGAGGGTATATAAATAGTAATTAAAAGTATATATATACTCTCACCAGTACACCAATATCTTATTATCGCCTTCTCCCCAGGCTTTTGAGCAGGATGAATAGAGCCCTAGGTGACAACGCACAGCGATGTTTACTGACTCTGCAGCAAGTGTATCATAAAGAACTTACGGTGTCAGCCTGTGTGTGGCCAGCTGCGGCTGCTTCCCTTTCCAGCACTGCGGTCGAGGTTTTGGGGTGCAGCCTGACGCCAGGCAAGGGATATCATGGCTGAAGACATCACCCACCCACTCTTGTTGACTAGGACAGCCTCTGGGGAGCACAGTAGGCCAGGAGAAGATGGGAGGGGTGAGGGTGGGGTCATGATATATAGACAATTCGCTGTTGAATGTAATATATGGACTTCTATTTTGTGCCCCCCAACACATGAAAACACGGCGCCCTTCATCCTGGCCCTGGACCTAGCTCACAATGCTTCAATACCCCCCATAAAAATAGGCTTTTGTCTTAGAGGTCCGTATTTTGCGGTCTTCGTTTATTTAATGGTTGTACGTGGTGGTATCAAAAAGTTTCATGACATACCAACAGATGGCAGCACAAGGCTGCATGCACAGTCACAAGGAGCACCAACCTTCATAAGTCAGTGTTCCAAAGGACATCGTCCTGTGTACATCGGGATCTGTGCAACTGGTGCTATGCTGACCACGTGCGTTACCACGTCTGCTTTTTTATCATGGACAGCTCGAGGTGTTTCGCGCGCACTTCAAGAGCATAAGAACATCACTGGAAGACAACGAGAGATCAGGAAGACCTTCAACAAGCTCAACCCTCGAAAACGTCGAAACCATTCGGCAACTTGTGCATGATGATCGCCATAGAACAATCGTGCGTGCCGCTCAAAACAGCAAAACAACTTGAACGACTCATAGCAACATTGTCGTAAACTGGCTGAATCGTGTCAAACGTTTCTGTGGCAGATTTGCCCAGTTTCACGTAGAATTTCACATTTGCTCTTTGTCCTAATGTGCTGTCCATGATGAAATAGCAGATGTGGTTAGAATAGCACCAATTGCACAGCTCCCGATGTACACAGGACAATGTTTTTTGGACTTATGAAGGTCGGTGCTCCTTGTGACTGTGCGTACAGCCTTGTGCTGCCATCTGTTGGCGTGTTACAAAACTAGTCTTGAAGTCTTGAAACTTTTTGATACCACCTTGTATGTTCTTCACCTACAGCAGCCCCCTTTCCTATAGGGTAAGCAGGCCTACTGGTATTCGATTGCCCCCAGGACTTATACACAATGCTACAGTATAGTGCCTTGCCCCCACGCCAGGGCAGGTGCAAACTGAGCAAAGCAAACAGGTACTAGCAGACGGTTAGCAGACAGGCAAGGTTCAGAGTAGTCAGGGTAAAAACCCATAGTCCAAAGTCAGGTGGCATTCAGAGAATAGTCGATATCCGATCCGAGGTCGTTGACGAGGTAATCCAATCTAGCAGAGCAAGTGCAAGAATAGAGTTTACCTAAACCACCTCACATTATGTCACTCACATTTACTGCTCTCCCATACTCCTATAGATAAAATAAAAGTTAGGCATATACCAGTTGGGCCTATTATCCCTAAAAAAAATTGTGCTCCTGCTTGCCAGTTTTGCCATGCTGTATTGTCTGCAGAATCCTAATTCTTGTGGTAAAACTCCAACTAATACTGAGATCTGCCAGCACAGTACAGGCAGGGTTAGTTATGGTAAACATTACTCCACAGCCCCTTCCTTAACATTACACAGGGGAAGCTGGGGTAGCTGGTTTAGGCAAGTAAAAAGAGCTTAAAATGTAAGCAGCAATTCATGCTGTGTGAATGAGAAGCTGTAATAAATAAAAAGTATAATAAGGCTTACCTGTAGGTACTGGAAATATCTCCTAAACCTGCACGGTTTAGGAGATATTTACCATATACCCTTGCGCCAACGTCATCGGCAAATGCGCACTGAAGAAAGGGCACGGCCGTGCAGTTTCTGCAGGTCCCATGCCGTGGCCATCGGCTCCCGCACACATGCGTGGGAGTGACATTACGCGACTCTGGTCAGTCACAGAGCCGGAGTCCACGGCCCCGGAAGAAGAGGGGTGAAGATGGACGCGGCCACCAGCGGCGACATCGGGACATTGCAGGCTTCCTTTGCTGGTAAGTGGCACATAATGGGCTAGTATGCGATTTACTTCATCTTTAAGAGTTCCCTTCACTGGAACTAATGGGCAAAGCCCAACCCCTGAAAAACAACCCCACACCATAAAACCCCCTCCACCAAATGATTTGGACCAGTGCACAAAGCAAGGTCCATAAAGACATGGATGAATGAATTTGGGGTGGAGGAACTTGACTGGCCTGTTTTTCAGGGGTTGGCCTTGGCCCCTTAGTTCCAGTGAAGGGAACTCTTAAGGCGTCAGCATACCAAGACATTTTGGACAATTTCATGCCCCCAACTTTGTGAGAACAGTTTGGGGATGGCCTCTTCCTGTTCCAACCTGACTGCGCACCAGTACACAAAGCAAGGTCCATAAAGACATGGATGAGCGAGTTTGGGGTGGAGGAACTTGACTGGCCTGAGTCCTGACCTCAACCCCTGAGAGAACACCTTTGGGATGACTTAGAGCGGAGACTGCGAGCCGGGCCTTCTCGTCCAACATCAGTGCCAGACCTCACAAATGCGCTTCTGGAAGAATGGTCAAACATTCCCATAGACACACTCCTAAACCTTGTGGACAGCCTTCCCAGAAGAGTTGAAGCTGTTATAGCTGCAAAGGGTGGGCCAGCTCAATACTGAACCCTATAGACTAAGACTGGGATGCCATTAAAGTTCATGTAAAGGCAGGCGTCCCAATACTTTTGGGAATATAGTGTGTGTGCCCAGCAGAGGGCAGCGGTCGGACCGTCGCCTTGCCAGCCTGTGCAGTAGTTCTGAGTAATACTGACATCTGTTTCTATGGCAGCTTAGAAGGATCTGTGACCGCTCTACTTATTAATGAGCACAAACCTTAATTACTGCTAGAGCCTTAAGAGGCTTACACTGTAATTTGTACAATGTGGCTTGCGGTGTGATACGCAGCAGGCCTGCTTATTGAATCGACTTGCAGATTTGCACCTCTTAAAAGAGATTGAACCTAAAGGAGGGCTCCAACCTCTGCCTAGAAGTCGATGTAAACAGATTTCACTTTTACTACGAATGTTTTATGGTTGGATTCTCACCGTTATGGTTATTTCACGCGTTAACATGCGTTGTGTAAAGGCAGCAGATACATGTGTATGTATTATGTCTCCTCTTCATACTTTTTATGTTATTATTATTATTGTTGTTATTATTATTATTATTATGTTACTACATGTTATGAAATGTTCTAATTTTAGAAATATAATATAATATAATATTGTAATATATTAATAACATATATTGGATAACCTGTAACTGACATTAGTACTTTGATTGATAATTTTATTAGTTACTACTTTAAATTAAATAATAATGTATAGAAAAATTATAATAATAATAATATTAAGAAGAATAGTAAAAATAAATAAATATGTAATAATAATAATAGCGGCAATAATAACAATATCATATTATTATTAATAATAATAATAATAATAATAATGATAATAATAAGAGGAAGAAGAGTAAATAAATAAAAAGAAAGAAAACAGCAAAATTCGTATTATTATTATTAATATTATTATTATTATTATTATTATTATGTTGCTATTTTTTTTAAATGTTTTTATTATTATTATTATTATTATTATTATTATTAATATTATTATAATTATTATTATTATTTATTATTATTATACAGGATTTATATAGCGCCAAGAAGAAGAGCAAAACAAACAAACAAAAAAATATATACGGGAAAGAAAATAGCAAAATAATAATAACATTAATAATTTAGCTATTTTCTTTTCTTTTTTTTCCCTTCTTTTTTTTTTTTATATTTCTTTTTTTACTATTCTTATGCTTTTTATTTTTATTATCATTATAGATTGCATTGGATTTTTTAAACAAAATTTAAATTTTATAAATGTATATATTATTGTATTTTAATAATTACATATATTGGAAAAAATGTAACTGGTATTTATGCTATTTTTTCAGGTATTTTTTTGTTTTTGTTTTAATATACTTTGAATGATAACTTTATTAGTTATCTATTACTTGAAATAAAATTAAAATGTACTTAAAAAAATATTATCCTTATTAGTATTATTAGCAGTAGTGGTGGTAGTAGTATTGTTTTATTTTACTATTATTATTATTAGTAGTAGTATTCTTAGTATTAGTATTATTATATATTTGATTGTATTGGATTTTTTTAAATACATTGTTTTATTGAAAAAAAATAATTTAATTGTAGAAATGTGTTGTATATTAATCCCTTATATTGGATAAACTGTAACCAACTTTCTTTTTTCAGTTTTAATAAACTTTGAATGATAATTAATTGATAGTCTTAATTAGACCCAAAGTAGCTTCAAGCTGCCACATCTCCCCATATAGTCATATCAAAAAGATAAATTAGTGGCCTGGGATTTTTAATTGGCACCAAGAATACAAACAGTTGTTTGTATTCTTGGTGCCAATTACCCACTTGCCTACTGGGCACTGTCACCCCCTCCCTGCCCAGACCAATTTTCAGCTTTCAGCGCTGTCACACTTTGACTGACAATTGCGCGGTCATGCAACACTGTACACATATGAAATTTTTATAATTTATCTGAGACAGATAGAGATTTCCTTTGCTGGTATTTTTATCACTGCTGGATTTTTATTTTTTGCTAAACAAATTAAAAAAGACTGAAAATGTTGAACAAAAAAAAAAGTTTTTCTTAGTTTCTGTTATAAAATTTGTAAATACGTAATTTTTCTCCTTCACTGATGGGCACTGATGAGGTGGCACTGATAGGCTGCACTGATGGGCATTGATAGGCTGCACTGATGGGCATTGATAGGCTGCACTGATGGGCACTTTTAGGTGGCATTGATAGGCACTGATGAGGCACTGATGAGGTAGCACTGATAGGCTGCACTGATGGGCACTGATAGGCTGCACTGATAGGCGGCCCTGATTAGTGGCACTGATAGGCGGCACTGATGGGCACTTTTAGGTGGCACTGATAGGCTTCACTGATGGGCACTGATGAGGTGGCACTGATAGGCTGCACTGATGGGCATTGATAGGCTGCACTGATGGGCACTTATAGGTGGCATTGATAGGCACTGATGAGGTAGCACTGATAGGCTGCAATGATGGGCACTGATAGGCTGCACTGATGGGCACTGATAGGCTGCACTGATGGGCACTGATAGGCTGCACTGATAGGCGGCCCTGATTAGTGGCACTGATAGGCGGCACTGATGGGCACTTATAGGTGGAACTGATAGGTTTCACTGATGGGCACTGATGAGGTAGCACTGATAGGCTGCACTGATGGGCACTGATAGGCTGCACTGATGGGCACTGATAGGCTGCACTGATAGGCGGCCCTGATTAGTGGCACTGATGGGCACTTATAGGTGGCACTGATAGGCTTCACTGATGGGCACTGATGAGATAGCACTGATAGGCTGCAATGATGGGCAGTGATAGGCTGCACTGATGGGCACTGATAGGCTGCACTGATGGGCACTGATAGGCTGCACTGATAGGCGGCCCTGATTAGTGGCACTGATAGGCGGCACTGATGGGCACTTATAGGTGGCACTGATAGGTTTCACTGATGGGCACTGATGAGGTAGCACTGATAGGCTGCACTGATAGGCTGCACTGATGGGCACTGATAGACTGCACTGATAGGCGGCCCTGACTAGTGGCACTGATAGGCGGCACTGATGGGCACTTATAGGTGGCACTGATAGGCTTCACTGATGGGCACTGATGAGGTAGCACTGATAGGCTGCACTGATGGACATTGATAGGCTGCAATGATGGGCACTGATGAGGTAGCACTGATAGGCTGCACTGATGGGCATTGATAGGCTGCAATGATGGGTACTGATAGGCTGCAATGATGGGTTTTGATGAGGTGGCACTGATAGGCTGCACTGATGGGGTTTGATAGGCAGCACTGATTAGTGGCACTGATGTGCACTTATATGTGGCACTTATAGGCTTCACTGATGGGCACTGATGAGGTGGCACTGATAGGCTTCTCTGATGGGCACTGATGAGGTGGCACTGATAGGCTTCTCTGATGGGCACTGATGAGGTGGCACTGATAGGCTTCACTGATGGACACTGATGAGGTGGCACTGATAGGCTGAACTGACTGGCACTGATAGGCTGCAATGATGGGCTTTGATAGGCAGCACTGATAGGCGGCACTAACAGGTGGTACTGATGGGCACTGATTGGCAGCACTGATGGGCACTGTTGGGGCTTCACTGATAATTAGGGCACTGATGATCAGTATCTAGATTTTCAGTGTAGATGTCCCCTGTGTGGATTTCCGCAAACCAGCTCTTCTCTCCTCTCATGCTGTCAGCGTGAGGATAAGAATGCCGATAACCGGCAAATCCTGTTAACACTGTGATTGGACACAGCTGGTCACGTGGTAAAGAGCCACTGTGATTGGTTCTTTGCCCCGATCTGTGATCGCAGATCCCTGCCAATGCGTGCCGCGAGGGGGTGCCCGGGAAGTGCGATCCCGGGGGGGGGGGGGGTTACTAGACGCCCTTCTGCAAATGTGCGACCGGGCTGCAGCCGTCATTCGCCTATAGTGCGACTGTGAAGAGGTTCAAAATCCCAGACCACTAATTTACCTTTTTGATTTGAATGATAATTCTATTAGTTATCTATTACTTTAAATCAAATAAATACATTTTAAAAAATGTGGTTTTTTTAATCACAAACAAAAGATTTCCCGGCACACTTACCAGCCAGCCATAGGTTGGGGTGGTGGCCATTTTTTTTTTTTTTTTGGGTACAATTGGTATTTTTTGTAATGCCGAGCTCCACAATGAGCCTCACACCGGCAAAACATGGATCGAAATTCAGCCGGTTCATCGGGGGACCAACCAAATTTCTATCCATATATGGGCACTTTACTTGTCGGGTTTTCCCATCCAGCCCCCCGGTGAAGCATTATATTCTGTATGAATGAAAGACATTCGACCTGGTGAGAAAATAGTCTGCATGCTTGAATAAAACTACAAGGTGCGACTTCATCAATATGTTGCCTTGGGCTTTGTGTTTGCTGTCCAGGAAAATACCACGTTATGGCCACTAGATGGAGCTGAAGATCATAGGAAATAAATACGTATTTGCTATGTTCATCAGCTCCATCTAGTGGCCATAACGTGGTATTTGGTATAAGATGAAAATGATTGTAAAGCGGGCTTTTTTCTCTCCAAGTCGAATGTTTTTTTTTTCATTTCTACAGAACAGAGTGATTTAGGAAAATATCACATTATGGCCACTAGATGGAGCAAACACAAAGACCAAGGCAACACACTGATGATGTCACATCTTGTAGTTTATCCAAACATGTAGGCTTTTTTTCTCTCCGGGTCGAATGTTTTTCATTTATACAAAATAGAGGGAATCAGGAAAATACCACATTATGGCCACTAGATGGAGCTGAAGATCATAGGAAATAAATACGTATTTGCTATGTTCATCAGCTCCATCTAGTGACCATAACGTGGTATTTTCCTGATTCACTCTATTTTATAAGAATAAAAATAATAAAATAGCCTGCATGCTTGAATAAACTACAAGGTGTGATATGTTGGCTATTTTCTCTCCAGGTCGAATTTTTTTTTTTTTAATTTCTACAGAACAGAGTGATTTAGGAAAATACCACATTATGGCCACTAGGTGGAGAAAACACAAAGACCAAGGCAACACACTGATGATGTCACACCTTTATTCAAGCATGTAGGCTTTTTTTCTCTCCAGGTCAAATGTTTTTCATTTATACAAAATAGAGTGAATCAGGAAAATACCACATTATGGCCACTAGATGGAGCTGATGAACATAGCAACTAAGTATTATTTTTTAATGATCTCCAGCTCAATCTAGTGGCTACACCAGGGTATTTTCTTGGACAGCAAATGCAAAGACCAAGGCAGCACACTGATGACGCCACGCCTTGTAACTTATTCATCCATGTAAGCTATTTTCTCTCCAGGCTTTTCGTTCATACAGATTAGAGTAAATCTGAAAAATACAGCATTATGGTCACTAGATGGAGCTGATGAACATAGCAAATAAGTATTAATTACCTATGATCCTCAGCCCCATCTAGTGGCCACAACAGGCTAATTTCCTGGACAGCAAACACAAAGACACAGGCAACACACTGATGATGTCACACTTTGTCGTTTATTCAACCACACCGCCTTACTACACAGTCCCCTCCTGTATCAACACCCACTGACGCGTTTCGCCCCCGATTGGGCTTAGCAGTAAAGGTAGGAGTAGCCATGATGGGGTCATTACAGGATATTTTCCTGAACAGCAACACACGAAGACCAAGGCAACACACGGATGACATCACACCTTGTAGTTCATTCAACCATGCAACCTCCTGTATCCACACCCACTGACGCGTTTTGCCACCCCGATTGGGCTTAGTAAGTAAAAGTAATGGTGGTCAGAATGGGAGGACATTTACATCCACCAGGGTATTTTCCTGATTCTCTCTATCCTGTAGAAAGCTTCACTTTCAACCCGGAGAGGAAATTAGCCTCATAACATTCATTTTTGCCTTCTTTTGGCCCAGAACGAATGTAAGTGTAGTTTCACAGGGTAAATATTTCTGAATTTGATTTTTTTTTTTTTTTTTAAGCTTAAAGAACAATTTTTAATCCAATGAAAATTTAAATGAAAACTTTTTGTTAATTTAACCACTTACCGACCAGCCTATAGTAAAAACACTTCATTTGTTTGACGTTAAATACTGGGGTTATGACAGCAGCTAGTACTTTTTTTTGACTGTTTACGCTGGCGTTAGCTGGGTGTGGAGAAGAGTGAGGGCAGAATGGCCGACACTCATCTCTATGCCCTTGGAGGACCGGAGCGACATCTGACGTCACTTCCGGTTCGCTAAACCATAGTAAATTTTTTTTTTTTTTTTTTTTTTTAAGCAAAAGTAAAAACAAAAATATATATTTTTTGAACTTTTGCTTTTAAAGGTAAATGAGAGATTGGAGGGTCTTTTAACCCCAGAGCTCTGCATAAAGAGGACCTGTCTTCCTTATTTCTATTACAAGGGATGTTTACATTCCATGTAATAGGAATAAAAGTGATAAAAAATTAATAAACAGACAGTGTAAAAAAGTAAAATAGATAAAAATGTTATTATTTTTTTAACTTTTTTTTTTTACACTGTCCCTTTATTTTTTATTTTTATTTTTTTATCACTTTTATTCCTATTACATGGAATACCCTATAGTAAAAATACGTCATTTGTTTGACGTTAAATACTGGGGTTATGACAGCAGCTAGTATTTTTTTTTTACTGGTCACCTACGGAGATTTTTAAGTGCCGTAGTTTGTTGCCATTCCACGAGCGTGCGTAGTTTTAAAGCGTGACATGTTAGGTATCTATTTACTCGGCATAACATCATCGTTCACATTTTACATTGATGTAAATATTGTGTTGTTTTTTTTTTTATTATTCTTTTTTTTTTTTTTTGTTTTTTTTAAAAACATTAAAGTGAATGCGCAAATACTGCACAAATACATTCTATAAAAAAATTGCAACGATCGCCATTTTATTCCCTAGGGTCTTTGCTAAAAATATATATATATATATATATATATATATATATATATATATATATATATATATATATATATATATATATGTGTGTGATTTGGTGGTTATAAGTATTTTTCTAGCAAAAAATACTGATTTAAACTTGTAAACAAAAAGTGCCCAAAAAAAAGCCTGGTCTTCAAGTGTCGTATTTTGAGGGCAAATCAAGAGAATCGGCAAACATTTGTTAGATGTTTGTTTAAAAAAAAAATGATTTGCACCAAAAAAAAAAAATTAAATTGCAAGTTGATGCATGTGTGGCGGGAATGACCCGACCAGCCCTGATCTCTACGTATACATTCTAGGCGGAGTCATTTTTTTTTTTATTTACATCGTTCCGTCACCACCTCCAGTCGCATGATGCCCGCAACCCGCTATCCCGATCCGTGACGACGCCGAACAGCGTGCTCCGCGAGATCATTCATAACTAGAGAAATACTGATTATCATGGCAAGCCTGCACATAAAAATCATTTTCACCATTATGCTATGCAAATAGAGCCGGGGAGCCGCGCGCCAGGCGCCGAGCCCGCGTCCCCGAGGCCCCATCTCTGCAAAGTGACTTTTATTACGCCTGGGACACTTGAATGCAAATCCGCCGCCGTTAATACTAATCGGAGGGAGCGCGCGGGGGGGACAGAATGTACCCACTTTGTGCAGGAAGAGTAATGCGTCGGCGATATATTGTATTTAGATTAAAACTCTGTCCGCTGTCGCGTAACTTCATCGCCTTTCAGGAATAATTCAATAGCAATTTATCTACGGCCGGGGCCAAAAAAAAAAATTAAAAGAAAAAACCCAAGAGGGGGAATAGTAGCAAAAAATGCTCGGGGGGGTGTCCAAGTTTGCTACACGAGGAGGAAGATCAAAGGAGCATCATAGAGGTCCAGATCTAGTGCCCCTCTGCCCCATCCCCCCCCCCGCCCAGAGAACGCTTTGCATCATTGCTATGTGGCCTGATGGCCAGAGGGGGCGCTTTTCAGGCCTAATGCTTTTGGCATATTTTCTAAGGCCGGATCATCGACTGAAAACAGTGGAGATCCCTCCATATAAAACCCTGAGGTTGCATTCACACCTTCGTACTGCGTTGCGTATTTTTTCGCGTTCAAGCGAATAGGCCGCCCTACGCGTGATCAAAGCGCCAATGTAGATCCTGTGCCTTTTTTTTTTTACAGTGAGCCAGGCAAGTTTTTCACGCAGAAAAAAACGCAATTTGGGGTTCCATTAGGAAATAATGTCAGCGCATTGCGCATTTTGTTGCATGTTTTTTTTCTTTTGTGCGTTTCTGCCTGCGTTCCCGGGAATGCAGTGGCGTGAATGTAGCCTAAGGCTTGATTCGCCTTACTGCGCATATGCTTGTGTTTTGTGTGTAGGGCAGCCCATTCATTGTAATGCCAGAAATGTGGGGGAAACCCCTTTGAAAAAGCACGCCACGCCAAACCGCATGGCTCTGCGGCGCTATGCGGTGTGGCGCGTGTGAAAGCGTGCTATTAAAATGGCACCCCCCCCCCACAGGTCTGCTAAAGAGGCTAAAAAGGGCGCGCCGGGAATGCGCACTATGCGCTGCGCATTTCCAACACGCATAGGTGTGAACTAAGCCTAGTTGATCAACGTGTTCTGGGCACTAAGTGTTATGGCCACTAGATGGAGCTGAAGGTCATAGGAAACGAATACGTATTTGCTCCCCCCAGAGAATGCTGATCTTTGCATCATTGCTATGTGGCCTAATGGCTAGAGGGGGCGCTTTCCATTGCTGTGGCCTATTTTCTAGGGTTGGATCATTGGCTGCACGGTGGAGACCCCTCCCTGTAAAACCCTGAGGTTGCATTCACACCTTTGTATTACGGCGCAAATTTTTCCCCGCTTTTTTTGTCGCATTCAAGTGAATGGGCTGCCCTACGAGCCACAAATGTGCCAATGTAGCTCTTGCAGCTTTTTTTTTTTGCCAGTGAACCAGGTGCGTTTTGGGACGTTTTTACGGGACGAAACACACAACTGCTACCCGCATTTTAGGAAACAATGGTGCCGCAAGCGCAATGCGCATTTTGGTGCGTTTTTCCATGGGTTTCTGCCTGAGTTCCCAGAATGCCATGGTGGGAATGTAGCCTAAAGCTTGCTTCACCTTACTGGATGTGCGTTTCGCATTGTGCGTAGGGCAGCTCATTCATTGCAATGGGCAGCCCTGCCTGCCAGGAACGTGAAAGGAAAAAGGGGCCCAACTCTTTTGTAAAATCACCCCCTCCCCCGCACCAAACTGCATGGCTCTGCGGCACGATGCGGTTTGGACCGCGTGAAAACAAGCACATTGGCCAATGCGGGGGGTTGCTATTAACCTCTTGCTTACTGGGCACTTAAACCCCCCTCCTGCCCAGACCAATTTTCAGCTTTCAGTGCTGTCACACTTTGAATGACAATTGTGCGGTCATGCTACACTGTACCCAAATGAAATTTTTATCATTTTTTTCACACAAATAGAGCTTTCTTTTGGTGGTATTTAATCACCTCTGGGTTTTTTTTTTTTGCTAAACAAACAAAAAAAGACAGAAATGATGAGGCTGCACTGATAGGCACAGATAAGGCCACACTGATAGGCACTGATGGGCACTGATAAGACGGCACTGATGGGCCATGATGGGTGGCACTGATAGATGTCACTGATGGGCATTGATAGGTGGCACTGATGGGCACTGGTAGGTGGCACTGATGGGCACTGGTAGGTGGTATTGATATGCAGCACTGTGATGAGGCACTTTGGTGTCTTTTATAGGTGACACTGTGGGCACGGATAGGTGGTACTGTGGGTATTGGTAGGTGGCGCTGGTGGGCACTGGCATGTGGCACAGAAGCCTCTGCAGAGGCTCTCCACAATCGGGACTGATGTCCCTCTCACAGCCGCCGGTGATCTTTTTTTTTTTTTCATGAGGAGAAAATATAGCTGATTACCGGCTCTGTTTACTCCACATGATCAGCTGTCATTGGCTGACAGCTGATCACGTGGTAAGGGGTCGGGATCGACTCCCTACTCTGATTTGTGATCAGCCGAGTCTCATAGACTCGCTGATCACAGAGCACGCCATGCGCGCCCTGCAGGGGGCGTGCAGGCCGCTTGAGCACGGGAGGACACCTATGGACGCCCTCCCGGCAAATTAAGTCCGCGCTGCAGCCGTCTTTTCACTATAACGCGGATGGGAGGTGGTTAAAAATGAATGGCACCCCCGTTGGTTTGTTAAAGTGCAACGCGTTTCTCAAGCGTGCTTGGAAAGCGCACCATGGGCTGCGTGTTCCAAGTAGACCTTTGCCGATGTAGCGCCTCCACCATTTTTTTTAGCAGCGAGCCAGGCGCATTTTGACACGTTTTCCATGCGACAAAACATGCAACTGCTACCCAGGTTTGGGGTGCCATTAAGAAATGACCACACTGCACATTTTCCAAGAACGTGGGCATAAACGCATGCAATTCTACTTGCGTTCCCAGAATGCAAAGAATGCCTAAGGCTTGGTTCACCTGACTGCAGGTGCGTGTGCGCGATTCCTGCGCCTCGCATGTGATTCAGCCCATTCATTCCAATGGGCCGCCCTAGGTGTCTGCCAGACACCCAGGGAAAGAGGTGTAAAATCACGCAGCCTTGAACTGCGCGACTCTGTGGCACCATGCGCTTTGGCGAGCCTGAAAGCAGGTACATTTGTAAAAACATGGGGGTGCCATTAAAAAATAAATGCCCCCTCCACAGGTCTGCTAAAGAGCAAAGTGTTTCTCAGGCGTGTCGGGAATACGCACTGCGCCTTCCCAACATGCGTAGTTGTGAACCAAGATGGACATGTTATGGCCACTAAGTCTTATGGCTACTAGATGGAGCTAAAGATCATAGGAAACAAAATACTTATTTGCTATGTTCATCAGCTCCATCTAGTGGCCATAATGTGGTAATACGTTTGTCAAGCAGGCCGGGGGATGCACACTTTGCGCTGCGCGTTCCCAACACACATAGGTGTGAACCAAGCCTAATTGATTAACATGGGACCCTACACTGTACTTATTCAAGCTGTCCCAAGTGTTCTCTGTGACACAGGAAATAACATCACAAATAACACAAGAGATTTATTTCCTAGGATAGTCAGCTCCATCTAGTGGCCATAATGTAGTATTTCCTGATTCACTCTATTCTGTAATAATGAACAAAGACCATTCGACCTGCAGAGGAAATAGCCAAATGCCATCTATTTTTGTCCCCATTTCACAGGACAAATAGCTCTGATCTTTTTTCTATAAATACACCCCCCATGTGTTGTGCCGCACTGTGTTGCATTGCACATGCGTTTTGGATGAGCATTTGGTTGCTACACACAATGAATGTCACTGATGCATAAAACATGTGTTTCCATGTGTAGTGCAAATGGGTAGGGGCAGCTTCCAGTGATGGCCGAGATGTGACTACCTCTCCAAGATGGCGCCAGGAGCCCACATCAGAGGACACATTGGTCAGTCCAGCTCCCCTTTGAAAAGTTCCTACATAGATAAATTGTGGACATGTTGGGACATCTAAGGCAGGGGGTCCTCAACTTTATTGAAACCAAGGACTGGTAAATTATTTAAAAAAAAAAAAAAATTGTACTAACACAATATAAGTATGGGGACACAAAATATGTGAAGAAATACTGGAAGGCTTTGGATGAGGCTGGGTGTCACTGTGGAGGGATGAAGGTTCTGGAGGTGCTGGTTGGGGGCCCCTGCAGAAGAGTTGGTGGCTCCATAGGAGATGAGGTTTCTGGAGGGAGCTGGTGGCAACTGATGGGGATCGGGTCTCTGGAGGGGGTTGGGGGTTTTGCAGAGGCAATGTGGAAAACTGTAGGGCACTGCGTGGGTTGAGGGGCACTATGGGACAATGTTGGGGGGCACTATGGGGTGTTTGCAGGCTCTGCAACAAGCTATGGGGCACTGGGGTGGACTTAGTGGTACTGTCTGTGGGAGGTTTGTGGGCACTGTGGGGACTGGGGGGTGTATTAGGGGGCCCGGCTCTGTGAGAGGTTGAGGGGCACTGTGGGGCACTATTGGAGGTTGGATGGCATTATGGGACACTGTTAGTAGGCACTATGGGGGGGTTACAGGCTAGGGGACACTGTGGTGGGCTGAGTGGTACTATGGTAGGTTGGTGGGCACTATAGGACTTGGGGGGGGGGTCTTAGGGAGCCTCGGGCACTGTGTGAGGTTAAGGGGCATTGTGGGGCACTATGGGAAGTTAGGTGGTACTAATGGACCCTGTTGGTGGGCACTATAGGGGGTTTGCAGGCTCTGTAGCAAGCTAGGGGGCACTGTGGTGGGCTGAGTGGTACTGTGGCAGATTGGTGGGCACTGTGGGGATGGGGGGGGAGTCTAAGGTGGCCTAGGGCACTTTGAGAGGTTGAGCGGCACTGCAGGGCACTATGGGAGGTTGGGTGGTACTATGGGACACTGTTGGGGGCATTATGGGGGGTTTGCATGCTTTTCAGCAAGCTAGGGGATACTGTGGTGGGCTGAGTGGTACTATGGGAGGTTGGTGGGCACTGTGGGGACTGGGGAGGGGAAGTTTTAGGGGGCCTGAAGCACTGTGAGAGGTTGAGGGGTGCTGCAGGGCACTATGGGAGGTTGGGTGGTACTATGGGACACTGTTGGGGGGCACTATGGGGGGTTTGCAGGCTCTGCAGAAAGCTAGGGGGCACTGTGATGGGCTGAGTGGTACTGTGCTTTAAAGTCAATGGGATGCGATTTTGCATTGAAGTCACTAGGAGGTGTTTTTGCACTGAAGTCAATGGGACACAATTTTGCACTGAAGTCAATGGGATGCGATTTTGCATTAATGTCAATGGGACGCGATTGGAGCCCTGAGGTTTACATACACTTCAACCTGTAAGCCAGTACAGAACTGACATAAATGGCTCAGCGTTCTCTGTCATCTTCCATGGGGAAAGTGCCGGCGTTATATAATCGAGCAAAATAAAAATAAACGCTTCAAATACGTAAACGGAAAAAAAAAATGGCAGACACAAAAAAAGCAATTCCCTTTTTATAACCCGAGCGCACCGGTTGCATTTACAGAACTGATCGAGATTAAAAATAAAGATAAAAAAAAATCCAACAAAAGCTGGAAATTCTTCATCTCGGAGACCGCGGCATACATATTTACGCGCCGTATTTATAGATTCACAATTGCGCAGCCGTAAACCTGCTCCTTCCGAAGTTTAATCAACGTTTTCAGGAAACCTTTCTCTAAAAAAAATAATAATAAAAGCCCATCTTGGCGAGATAAAGATAAAGAGTCGCCGTTCTCTTTTTCAGATACAAAATAATTGCTCGGTTGTTGGCGCGGAGCGCAGAAATAGTCGGCCTTTGACGGCGGCGGCTGACGATGGCGCATTGATTGAGATATTAAACACGTGAATACATTCATGGGGGCTGTTGGGGGGTGTCTGGAATCTGCGGCGGGACCGAGGCGGTAATCACAATTATACGGCTGTATATAGACGCATTTCGGTCACCGAGCGAGACGCTTGCTGTTTAATGTGGCCGCGGCGTTCTGGTGTCCGCTGAAACAGCTAATAAACTGTTTAGTATACAGCGAGCGGCGCCGAGCCTGTGCTGGGCAAATTGCGCAATAGGCTGAGACGGGAAAGATAAATGAAGAATGAAATGAACGGAATAGATTTCTGTTGCTGGTTTCCTCTCTATTCAAAACATTGGGGGGGTTAAAGGGGACCTCCATTACAAACGTTTCATTAAAGGTATAGTTTGCTTTGTAGAGCAGCATTTCTCATCCCTCTAAAAGTATGAATAATCCTGAGGCCCCCAGTCTGAAATGTAAAACGCGTAAATGTTACTTTTCAATGGAAACCTGGAACTGGGTGAGACACACAACCACCTTGATGAAATTAACTTCAGATCAGTCTCCCCATCTCACCAGACGTCCTCCCATCACATCATAACCCCCTGCTTTAGATCAAAGTCCTCCCATCCCACCAGAGGTCCTCCCATCACATCAGAAGCACCCCCTTCAGATCAGAGTCCCCCATCCCACCAGAGGTCCTCCACCACATCAGAAGCCCCCCCTTCCGATCAGGGTCCCCCCCATCCCACCAGAGGTCCTCCCATCACATCAGAAGCAACCCCTTCAGATCAGAGTCCCCTCATCACATTGGAGCCCCCCTTCACCTCGGTGTCCCCTTTCATGTCAGAGCCCCCCTTCACGTCAGAAGCCCCCCATCCCACCAGAGGTCCTTCCATCACATCAGAAGCACCCCCTTAAGATCAGAGTTCCCCCATCCCACCAGAGGTCCACCCATCACAACAGAAGCCCCCCCCTTCAGATCAGAGTCCCCTCATCACATTGGAGCCCCCCATCATTTCAGTGTCCACTTTCCTGTCAGAGCCCCCCTTCACGTCAGAAGCCCCCCATCCCACCAGAGGTCCTTCCATCACATCAGAAGCACCCACTTCAGATCAGAGTCCCCCCATCACATCAGAAGCCCCCCCTTCAGGTCAGAGTCCCCTCATCACATTAGAGCCCCTCTTCACCTCAGTGTCCACTTTCCTGTCAGAGCCCCCCTTCACGTCAGAAGCCCCCCATCACATCAGAGGTCCTCCCATCAAATCAAAGCCCCCAATTACATCAGAAGCCCTCCCATCACATCGAAGCCCCCATCACATCAGAAGTCCTCCCATCACATCAAAGCCCCCCATCACATCAGAAGTCCCCCATCACATCAGAAGTCCTCCCATCACATCAAAGCCCCCCATCACATCAGAGGACCTACCATCAAATCAAAGCCACCGATCCCACCAGAGGTCCTACCATCACATCAGAAGCACTCCCTTCAGGTCAGCGTCCCCCCATCCCACCAGAGGTCCTCCCATCACATCTGAAGCACCCCCTTCAGATTAGAGTCCCCCCCATCTCACCAAAGGTCCTCCCATCACATTAGAAGCACCCCCTTCAGATCAGTGTCCCCTTTCATGTCAGAGCCCCCCTTCACGTCAGAAGCCCCCCAT
This sequence comes from Aquarana catesbeiana, assembly GCF_042186555.1. Lineage (NCBI taxonomy): Eukaryota > Metazoa > Chordata > Amphibia > Anura > Ranidae > Aquarana > Aquarana catesbeiana. The sequence goes on from NC_133334.1 coordinate 272,108,922, forward strand.
ACCACCAGAGGTTCTCCCATCACATCAGAAGAACCCCCTTCAGGTCAGAGTCCCCTCATCACATTGGAGCCCCACATCACCTCAGTGTCCACTTTCCTGTCAGAGCCCCCCTTCACGTCAGAAGCCCCCCATCCCACCAGAGGTCCTTCCATCACATCAGAAGCCCCCCCCTTCAGGTCAGAGTCCCCTCATCACATTAGAGCCCCTCTTCACCTCAGTGTCCACTTTCCTGTCAGAGCCCCCCTTCACGTCAGAAGCCCCCCATCACATCAGAGGTTCTCCCATCAAATCAAAGCCCCCAATTACATCAGAAGTCCTCCCATCACATCAAAGCCCCCCATCACATCAGAAGTCCTTCCATCACATCAAAGCCCCCCATCACATCAGAAGTCCTCCCATAACATCAAAGCCCCCCATCACATCAGAGGTCCTCCCATCAAATCAAAGCCCCAGATCCCACCAGAGGTCCTACCATCACATCAGAAGCACTCCCTTCAGGTCAGAGTCCCCCCATCCCACCAGAGGTACTCCCATCACATCAGAAGCACCCCCTTCAGATTAGAGTCCCCCCCATCTCACCAAAGGTCCTCCCATCACATTAGAAGCACCCCCTTCAGATCAGTGTCCCCTTTCATGTCAGAGCCCCCCTTCACGTCAGAAGCCCCCCATCCCACCAGAGGTCCTCCCATCACATCAGAAGCACCCCCTTCAGGTCAGAGTCCCCTCATCACATTGGAGCCCCCCATCACCTCAGTGTCCACTTTTCTGTCAGAGCCCCCCTTCACGTCAGAAGCCCCCCATCCCACCAGAGGTCCTTCCATCACATCAGAAGCACCCACTTCAGGTCAGAGTCCCCGCATCACATTAGAGCCCCTCTTCACCTCAGTGTCCACTTTCCTGTCAGAGACCCCCTTCACGTCAGAAGCCCCCCATCACATCAGAGGTCCTCCCATCCACTCAAATCCCCCAATTACATCAGAAGTCCTCCCATCACATCAAAGCCCCCCATCACATCAGAAGTCCTCCCATCACATCAAACCCCCCATCACATCAGAAGTCCTCCCATCACATCAAAGCCCCCCATCACATCAGAGGTCCTACCATCAAATCAAAGCCCCTGATCCCACCAGAGGTCCTACCATCACATCAGAAGCACTCCCTTCAGGTCAGAGTCCCCCCATCCCATCAGAGGTCCTCCCATCATATCAGAAGCACCCCCTTCAGATTAGAGTCCCCCCCATCTCACCAATAGTGCCTCCCATCACATTAGAAGCACCCCCTTCAGATCAGTGTCCCCTTTCATGTCAGAGCCCCCTTCACGTCAGAAGCCCCCCATCCCACCAGAGGTCCTCCCATCAGAACAGAAGCACCCCCTTCAGGTCAGAGTCCCCTCATCACATTAGAGCCCCCCTTCACCTCAGTGTCCACTTACTTGTCAGAGACCCCCGTCACGTCAGAAGCCCCCCATCACATCAGAAGTCCTCCCATCAAATAAAAGCCCCCGATTACATCAGAAGTCCTCCCATCACATCAAAGCCCCCGATCCCACCAGAGGTCCTCCCATCACATCAGAAGCACCCCCCTTCAGATCAGAGTCCCCTCATCACATTGGAGCCCCCCTTCACCTTGGTGTCTCCTTTCATATCAGAGCCCCCCTTCACATCAGAAGCCCCCCATCCCACCAGAGGTCCTTCCATTACATCAGAAGCCCCCCTTCAGATCAAAGTCCCCTCATCACATTAGTGCCCCTCTTCCCCTCAGTGTCCACTTTCCTGTCAGAGCCCCCCTTCACGTCAGAAGCCCCCCATCACATCAGAGGTCCTCCCATCACATCAGTGGTGCTCCCATCACATCAAAGCCCCCATTTACATCAGAGGTCCTCCCATCACAAAGTGACAGAGTAGGTGAGGTTGAAAAAAGACACAAGTCCATCAAGTCCAACCTATGTGTGTGATTATATGTCAGTATTACATTGTATATCCCTGTATGTTGCGGTCCTTCAGGTGCTTGTCTAATAGTTTTTTGAAACTATCGATGCTCCCGCTGAGACCACCGCCTGTGGAAGGGAATTCCACATCCTTGCCGCTCTTACAGTAAAGAACCCTCTTCGTAGTTTAAGGTTAAACCTCTTTTCTTCTAATTTTAATGAGTGGCCACGAGTCTTATTAAACTCCCTTCCACGAAAACGTTTTCTCCCTATTGTGGGATCACCAGTACGGTATTTATAAATTGAAATCATATCCCCTCTCAAGGGTCTCTTCTCCAGAGGAAATAAGTTCAGTGCTCACAACCTTTCCTCATAACTAATATCCTCCAGACCCTTTATTAGCTTTGTTGCCCTTCTTTGTACTCGCTCCATTTCCAGTACATCCTTCCTGAGGACTGGTGCCCAGAACTGGACAGCATACTCCAGGTGCGGCCGGACCAGAGTCTTGTAGAGCGGGAGAATTATCGTTTTATCTCTGGAGTTGATCCCCTTTTTAATGCCAATATTCTGTTTGCTTTGTTAGCAGCCGCTTGGCATTGCTGAGCCTATCATCTACTAGGACCCCCAGGTTCTTTTCCATCCTAGATTCCCCCAGAGGTTCTCCCCCCAGTGTATAGAGTGAATTTGTATTTTTGCCACCCAAATGCATTATTTTAAAATTTTCTACATTGAACCTCATTTGCCATGTAGTTGCCACCCCATTAATTTGTTCAGATCTTTTTGCAAGGTTTCCACATCCTGCGGAGAAGTTATTGCCCTGCTTAGCTTAGTATTGTCTGCAAATACAGAGATTGAACTGTTTACCCCATCCTCCAGATCATTTATGAACAATTCAAATAGGATTGGTCCCACCACAGAACCCTGGGGAACCCCACTACCCACCCCTGACCATTCCGAGTACTCCCCATTTATCACCACCCTCTGAACTCGCCCTTGTAGCCAGTTTTCAATCCATGTACTCACCCTATGGTCCACGCCAACAGACCTTACTTTGTACAGTAAACGTTTATGGGGAACTGTGTCAAATGCTTTTGCAAAATCCAGATACACCACATCTACGGGCCTTCCTTTATCTAGATGGCAACTCACCTCCTCATAGAAGGTTAGTAGATTGGTTTGGCAAGAACGATTCTTCATGAATCCATGCTGATTACTGCTAATGATACCGTTTTAACCCTTCTAACTTTTAGGCCAACACATCAAAGCCCCCCCATCACATCAGAGGTCCCTCCTTCACCTCAAAGTCCCCCCTATACATCAAAGCCCCCCCCCCTGTACATCAAAGGCCCCCCTTCACATACAGAGGTCCCACCATCACATCAGAGCTCCCTCTTCACCTCAGTGTCTTCCTTCATACCAGAAGACTCCTTTGACATCAAAGGCCCCCTCCCATCGCAGCAGAGTCCCTCCTTCACATTAGAGCCCCCCTCACATCAGAGGCCCCCAGCACACCAGAGGCTCCCCCATAACATCTGAGTCTCCCACCCCTCCCCCATCTCATCAGAGGTCCTACCATCACATCAGATGCACTCCCTTCAGGTCAGAGTCCTCCCATCCCACCAGAGGTCCTCCCATCACATCAGAAGCACCCCCTTCAGATTAGAGTCCCCCCCATCTCAAAGGTCATCCCATCACATTAGAAGCACCCCCTTCAGATCAGTGTCCCCTTTCATGTCAGAGCCCCCCTTCACGTCAGAAGCCCCCCATACCACCAGAGGTCCTCCCATCACATCAGAAGCACCCCCTTCAAATCAGCGACCCCCATCACTGCTGGAGGTGAGGATTAGCCATTCTAATCCTCCGGACCAGATTTACCTTCATTTCACCAAACTGAACCTCTTGACACCTTTCCCCCAGAGTCTGGACCTTCCAATCTAGATCTCAGTAACATTCGTCCACATGAGTTACTTTGAAACATTTAACAATGTTGAACATCAAATCATTACCTCTGTCAGTCATTTATTGTTTTTTCCTATTGGGAACCACTAAGCTCAACCGCCTCCATCACCCAAATATCCATCCCCCCCCCCCGCCCCCATACCCCCCCCCACCACCACCACCACCACCACCAGCGATTTGAAGCACTGCAAAGTTGTCAGCTTAGAATCCTCATCTGGATAGAAAGACTTTTTCCAATGGTAAACTTGGTAAATAGCCCAAACATAGGGACCATCGTATAATGGGCCGTTCCCTCAATTGGGAGAGATTTAATCCCACTTCCTATTGTTTGAGGAAGTTATGGGACATTTCCCCCAATGGGGGACAGAGTTTAACCATGCCCTACTCTATCCAAAATCAAAAAAGTTTTGTCTTTAGAAACTTTATTGCCCCAACAGCTGCACATACGCACCTTGACTTTGGTCCTCCACGGCTTCCTTCTTTCTTTGGGAACAAAAGTATTGACTGGGAGTATTGGGTATTAGCATTGATTTGGAACTTAAAGGGTAACTCCACTTTTGCGGGAAAGAATAATCTAGCATACAGTGCCTTGAATAAGTATTCATACCCCTTGAAATTTTCCACATTTTGTCATGTTACAGGCAAAAACAAAAATGTCTTTTATTGGGATTTTATGCGATAGACCAACACAAAGTGGTACATAATTGTGAAGTGAAAGGAAAATGATAAATGGTTTTAAAACTTTCTTACAAATAAACGATTTTAGTACCAGATTTTGTACTTTCCAGTTTTAGTAAATCAACCCCATAGAGTCAAAATTATACACATGGGCCTGGTGTAAGAGGCATTGGAGATGCCGTTAATAGCATTTTTGCACATAAAGGGTTAGACTTTCTCAAATCATAATGAGTTTTTATATATTGTGTCCATTTGAGATGCAAATAGTGTTTCATGCTGGGAACAGCAGCCATGCAAAGCTACAGACAAGAAATCTTTTCTAATCAGTGATATCGCTTATTTGAAATGTAATGCAACCCTGCCATCTGCTGGTCATATAGCAAACTGCAACCACTTCACTAAAGATTCATTTCAAATTGGCATTGCACACATTTTGAAATGTTTTTGTTGGTGTAAGTTGGTATTCATGTAGTTATATTCCCTGCGTCATTTGTTTATCCTACCTTGTAATGATGGGCTTACATGTCCTGGCTGCAGTTTGTAGTGTCATGGCCGATTTACTAAAGGGACAGCCAGGCAACTTCATACTCCAAGGAACAATCCATGCTTCACCATTTCCTCTGTGTTACATCACAAATGTGGGATTGCTAATGTGATAAAAGACTGCACGGTGAGCTGGCTGTTAATTGATCTGCCTGTGTCAGATCTGATAACCGTCTAGCTCTCACCTGTAGAACACTAAACTGAGACACTCAGGGGTCGTGAGATAAGTAATTTCTTTACTGGAAGTGTCAGTTCACAGACTACAGGCAGAGGTCATAGAGGGCAATAAATTGCATCATGGCACTACAAGATCAACGTACATCTTATGCAGGTGAAAAACGCAACGTGCAGCTAGGAAGGTTTTTATTGCATCGCTTTACTGCAAAAAAAGAGAAATATATAGGCAGCCACTTCTAACCAGCAGCAAAATTTGCCTGGCTGTCAGGGTGATCCTTTGACTTGAATATATCCTGAGTCATTGAATGGAAGAGAGAGAGAGTGGGGGGAGAGGGGGAGGGAGAGAGAGAGAAAGGGGGGAGAGGGTGGGGGGAGAGAAGGGGGAGAGAGAGGGAAAAGAAAGAGGGAGAGAGAGAAGAGGAAGAGGGGGAGGATAGAGAGAGGGGAGAGAGAGAGAGAGGGAGAGAGAGAGAGAGAGAGGGGGGAGGGGGGAGAGAGAGAGGGGGGGAGAGAGGGGGGAGAGAGAGGGGGGGGGAGAGGGGGGGAGAGAGAGAGGGGAAGAGAGAAAGGGAGGAGAGGGAGGGGGAGAGAGAGAGAGGGAGAGTGAGAAGAGGACAGGGGGGAGAGAGAGAGGGGGAGAGGAGAGAGAGGGGGAGAGGAGAGAGAGGGGGAAAGAGGGAGAGAGAAGGGGGAGGGAAAGGAAGGAGAGAGAGAAGGAGAGAGGGGGAGAGAGCGGAGAAGAGAGGGAGGGGGAGAGAGAGGGAAGAGAAGAGGGAGAGAGAGGGGGGGAGGGGGGGAGAGAGAGAGAGAGAGAGAGAGAGAGAGAGAGAGAGAGAGAGAGAGAGAGAGAGAGAAAGAACTGAGAGATAAGAAGAAAGAAAGAAAGAAAGAAAGAAAGAAAGAAAGAAAGAAAGAAAGAAAGAAAGAAAGAAAGAAAGAAAACTGAGAGATAAGAAGAAAGAAAGAAAGAAAGAAAGAAAGAAAGAAAGAAAGAAAGAAAGAAAGAAAGAAAGAAAGAAAGAAAGAAAGAAAACTGAGAGATAAGAAGAAAGAAAGAAAGAAAGAAAGAAAGAAAGAAAGAAAGAAAGAAAGAAAGAAAGAAAGAAAGAAAGAAAGAAAGAAAGAAAGAAACTGAGAGATAAGAAGTAAGAAAGGAGAAGGAAGGAATTTGCTTTTAGTAAATCAAATGTTCTGTGTAATTTCCACTATTTTAATCTACATGTGTCCAATTGTTTGGAAGAGAAAAGAGAGAGAGAATGAATAACTGAAAAAAAAGAGACAGGAAGAGAAGAAGAAGGAACGCGGTGTCATTCACATTTCTGATTCAGTCCTGTCTATATTGATATAACGTTTGAGACTTCAGAATTCACAATCTCTCTATTAAAGCAGCACTTAAAATGCTCAAGTATGAATCTACACACTATAGAAATATTAAAGCTCTGCACTGCCATCTCCTGGCTATAAATGATAACAGCAGGGCTTGAAACCTTTCTTGGTTCATACTATAGACCTGTTGATAACATTGGGACATCATGGTATGAATACGTGTAAGGCTGCATCCACAATAAAGTAGAGAGCAGGAATGGCCGGTCCATTAGGGGCACAGGGGCCTGCAGGGCGCCAGACTCATGTTTGTATGAGTTTTTTAATTTTTTTTCAAGCCACATGATTAGAGCCTGAGGCTCTAGTTGGCTAGAAAAAGGTTGGCGCTCGGGGCGCAGAGCACTGCCCCCAAACTCACTCACTTGTGACAATAGCGAATTAATATTCGCTATTGTCTTCTGGCTTCTCCTCCTGACCAATCAGGACATGAGGCGGATCGGGTTGGCCAGGAGGAGAAGCGGAAGAGGCTGTGGAGGGGCGAGTGCGGGGGAGGGGGAGACGTCACCATGCAGAGGCTGGGTGCAGGCGGACTTGGAGGGCGGGTTTGTTTGCTCCTGGAGTTGATGGTTCCTTGTCTGCCAGAGCATATTATATACGATATACTTGTATACTAGATGAGCATTGCAGCCAAGGGAAGCAGCATTTTTAGAAGGAGTTATTTTGGATCCCGTATTACTCTTAACCACTTCAGCCCCAGAAGGATTTGCCCCCTTCATGACCAGGCCATTTTTTGCAATTCGGCACTGCGTCGATTTAACTGACAATTGCGCGGTCGTGCGACTCTTTACCCAAACAAAATTGACGTCCTTTTTTCCCCACAAATAGAACTTTCTTTTGGTGGTATTTGATCACCTCTGCGGTTTTTATTTTTTGCGCTATAAACAAAAAATAAGCATCAATTTTGAAAAAAACACAACATTTTGCACTTTTTTACTATAATAAATATCCAAAAAAAAAAAAAAAATTTTTATCAGTTTAGGCCGATACGTATTCTTCTACATATTTTTGGTAAAAGAAAAATCACAATTAGCGTATATTGATTGGTTTGCGCAAAAGTTATAGCGTCTACAAAAAGGGGATAGATTTAAGGCATTTTTATTTATTTTTTTTTCTACTAGTAATGGCGGCGAGTTGCGATTTTTTTATCGGGGCTGCAACATTGCGACGGACACATCGGACACTTTTGACACTTTTTTGGGACCAGTGACATTTATACAGTAATCAGAGCTAAAAATAGCCACTGATTACTGTATAAATGTCACTGGCAGGGAAGGGGTCAACACTAGGGGGGCGATCAAGACCTTAACTGTGTACCCTATGTGTGTTCTAACTGTGTGGGGGGGGTGGTGTGGCTGACTAGAGGAGGAGAGAAATCGTTGTTCCTAATTAGTAGGAACACCTGATCCGTCTCCTCTCCCCTGACAGAACCGGGATTTGTGTGTTTACACACACAGATCCCGGTTCTCGCTCTGTCACGAGCCATCGCGGCTGCCCGGCGAGCACTGTGCGCATCAGCTCCGGGGACACACTGTGGCACGCACGCGCCTGCTAGAGTGTCTTAAAGAGCCGACGTACAGCTACACCGACCGGCCGCCGCAGTTATACTGCCGCGGGGAGCCAACCCGCGGCAGTATAACTGCGGCGGCCGGTCGGGAAGGGATTAAGATAGGTTTCCTTTTAGGGCTAAGTTGAGTGTTAGGTTAGGTGTTAGGGTTGGGATGAGACTCAAAGCAGACCTCCGGTCTTACCTTCGGTCAGCAAGCCAGAGCCCCGCCTCCATAGGTGTGCACAGCCTATTGCATTAGGGTGTGCACCCCAAAACTTAAACACACATGCATGCATGTGTGTGCCCACATATATATGGCCCTGGCACATTGATCTGCCTGCTGGCACAGTATAAGAGAAGTGCATAGGCAAAGCCGGTAAGAGCAAGATCTTTCCCATCTCCCCACTACTATACAGGCAGTCCCCGAGTTACGAACGGGTTAGGGACTGCCCGTTTGTTCTTAAGTCGGAAATGTTCATAAGTCAGAAGCGCATACGCAGAGTGGCAAAGACGTCGTTTTCCGATGTTTTCCAATGTTCTGTCAAGTAGCCACGCATGCGCAGACGGCGTTTTCCAATGTTTTCTCATGTTTTTTGATGTTTTCCGAGGTGCCCGCCCTCGAAAAGTGGCGCAGAACGTCACGTCACCTCCCGTTCGTAAGTAGGAGTCGTTCGCAAGTCAGAGGTTCGTAACTCGGGGACTGCCTGTACAGAGCAATAATGCTAATGGGAACAAGGTGATTAGGGCGTGCTCAGGCACACCCTGCACACCCTTTGCGCACGCCTTTGCCCGCCTCATATCCCGGCCCAACATCATCTATTCCAGCCTGACTGTCCTTTGCCCACCCCTTTCATTGGATTTCATTTTTTCAATCATGGAGGCTCAGCGTCACATGTGGGTGTCACTGATGAAAAAGGAACACCCTCTCCTTAAGGTTGCCACCTGTCCAGGATTTACCCGGACAGTTCGGGTTTGGAATCATGCGCCCGGGTTTCAAGACTGCCTGAAAAGCGGACACATTATTCATACAGGACTATGGCGTCCCAGCAGGTTTTGTGGCTACAGTTGTCTAATCTGAGAGTGTCTGTCCCCCCCCCCCAAACACAGACAGGAGAGGAGATAGGGCTCGATCTGCTCCTCTTTCCCCCACCCCCACCCCTCTGTGTCTGCCCACACTCCAATCCCCGGTGCTGGGCCTCAGAATAGTAAAGTAAGTTGGGGCCGGAAATTTGAAGTCCAACAGCCTCACATACATCTGGATGAAAGGTGCTGACTGCCAAGGGGTGAGTGAGCTCACCATCCATCCCTGTCTGTGACTGAAGTCTCCCCCCCCCTCTCTCTCCGGCCTCTGAGTGAGTACACTAAGGTAAATCAGAGTTCTCAGAGCACCCCTTACATCAGAGTTCCCCTTTACACCAGAAGCCACAGTGTTCCCCCTTACATCAGAGTCCTCTCCGTACGTCAGAGTTCTCAGTGTTCCCCCTTAAATCAGGGTTCCCAGAGCATCCCTTATGTTAGAGTTCCCAGAGTTCTCCCTTACATCAGAGTCTGCAGAGTCCCCCCGTTACAGTGAAAGGGAACTCTGCGAGTTCAGATGTAAAATGGGAACTCTGTGGCCTCTGATATAAAGGGGAACTCTGTGGACTCTGATATAAAGGGGAACTCTGTGGACTCTGATATAAAGGGGAACTCTGTGGACTCTGATATAAAGGGGAACTCTGTGGACTCTGATATAAAGGGGAACTCTTGTTATTAACTTCATATGATTAGAAATGTTATTTAATAGCAAAATATATGTATAGTTTATACTATTAAAAAAAAAAAAAATTGCTGTGCGCTGCTAAAGTGTTTAGGTTTGACTTGAAGAAAAGGTGGTAACCCTACCTCTCCTCCTGACTGACACCCGCTCATGAAGACGTTTTAATTTTTGCATAACTCCTCCCAAAAGCCCGCCCACTGCCCAGTGATGGAGTGCGCACCCGGGAAACTGAACAGCAGGTGCAAAAAAACCACAAACACAAAAAAGTGAAAGCGGGTATGAAACCCAAAACCAAACATGTCACATACAGGGGCGGACTGACCATTGAGCCACTCGGGCACTGCCCGAGGGCCCTGGGCCACTAGGGGGCACCATCAGGGTTGCCAGCCTCAATAAAACCAGGGACAGTATGGACCAGGGACAGCCAATAGAAACATGTCTGTGTACATATATGTGTATACTGTGTGTGTGTATACTATGTGGCCCCATAATCTCTGATTGCCTGGGGGCCCCATAATCTCCTATTGCCCGGGGGCCCCATGAGTTGTCAGTCCGCCCCTGGTCACATATTGCAGCTTACCGATCTTTAGATGTGGCGGCTGCATTCGTTTTCTTTTCATAGGCTTTTTCCCCCCTCTGTTTTCACCTGGTGATGTGGCCAGTAACACACCTCCCGTCAGGGCCGTCTTTAGTATTGATTGGACCCTGGGCAAAAAACATTTCTGCCCCCCCCCCCCCCCCCCCCCAATGCAATTTCGCTCTGCACCTGCTCTGAGACATACAATAAATAGCAGCTAAACTTAAAATCACTTTACTGTATTAGATCAGGCAGCTATTGTGATTGGTTGCCAGCTGTTACAGCATACAATTACTGCTTACTGACTGGTTGCTAGAGGTTACAGCACATGTTACGGCTCACTGATTAGTTGCTAGAGGTTACAGCACATGATTTCTGCTTGTTAATTGGTTGCTAGAGGTTACTGTACAGTAATACTGCTCACTGATTGGTTGCTAGAGGTTACAGCACATCATCTCCTCACTGCAGGGGGGCATGAAATACATATGAATGCCGCCTTTATTTACATATCAATGCCGCCGGCCGCAGCTATTTACTTATGAATGCCGGTTAATTACATGTAAACACAGGGTCTGCAGGTGAGTCATCTGTACACAACAATAGGGCAGAGCTGGGCTCCTTTAATAGCAGCACTTCACACTGAGATATCGGGACACAGCACAGGACTAAAACCTCAAGGGACAAGGGAATTTAAACTAGTTGGCAAGTATGAGGCAGCTGCTTTGGGCCCCACAACAATGACAGGGCCCAGGGCAGCTGCCCCTTTTGCCCTGCCTTAAAGACGGCCCTGACTCCTGTGTTAGAGCGCCCCCACTCTGGATGAAGGAGCACAGGGGGCACAGCAGACAGCAGCATTGTCAGTCTGGGGGTAGGGGAGTGGTAGATGTACTAGCAGATTTTAATACACTAACACATTGAGGGTTATTTACTAAAACTGCATGGTGCAAAATCTGGTGCAGCTGTGCATAGAAACCAATCAGCTTCCAGGTTTTATTGTCAAAGGCTTAATTTAGAAGCTGATTGGTTACCACGCACAGCTGCAGCAGAGGGTTTCAGTTTTAGTTAATCTCCCCAATTGATACCAAAGTCCAGCTAACACTTTGGAGGCAGTTACAGCAAACTGTTTTTTTTCCTTTTAGGATAAAGGTTTTACATAATAAAAGCTGATCATTGTAAGCACCCCTGTCAATGCAGCAATCCGGGGCTTTTTTTTCACCAGGAACGCGGGGGAACGCAGTTCCGGCACCTACAGCATTGAATGTATGTAATGGCAAGAGGTGCTGAGGTGTGCTAGATGGTCTATTGATGTTAGCTACTGGCGGATCTGTTGTTGCTGGTCATAGGCGTGCGCAACCTATTGCATATATATATATATATATATATATATATATAGAGAGAGAGAGAGAGAGAGAGAGAGAGAGAGAGAGTGTAAAATATATATATATATACACAGGGCTTTTTTTCAGCGGGAATGCGGGGGAACGCAGTTCTGGAACCTCCAGCACTAAATGTATGTAATAGCATGGGGTGTGGGGTGTGCTGGAGGGTCTATTGATATTGGCTGCTGGGGGATCTATTGTCACTGGTGGGGATCTGATTTTGTGTGAGGGTCTATTGTTGCTGATGGGGAATCTATTGTTGCTGGGGGGTCTTATGTTGCTGGAAGGGATCTACTGTTGAGGGAGAGGTCTATTTGTACTGGATGCTGGGAGATCTGTTGTTGCTGCTGGGGCGGCGTCTAATGTTGCTTGGGTGGATATTTAGTTGTGGGTGGTTCACTGTGGCTGCAGGGGAGTCTATTGTTGTGTGGGGATCTATTGCTGGGATTCTATTGTTGCTGGCTGCAGGGGATCTATTTTACTGCTTTTCTTTTTATCATTAACATGTTCCATACAAATGATTTAGCACCACAAAATGATACTTGGTTCTGTATTCTCTAAAAGGGGCAGTACTGGTAGGTGGGTAGGGGGTGGAATCAAGGGATGGTGGTCAGAGGTGGGTAGGGGGCAGAGACAAGGGGTGACTCAGACAGGGGGAGTTCCTGCACCTATTCTCCAAGAAAAAAAGCCCTGTGTGTGTATATATATATATATATATATATATATATATATATATATATATATATATATATATATATATATATATATATAACATATACAACCTTCTCCCATCTCCCGACTGCATCTCTGGAGCTCAGCCACAGTGATCTTTGGGTTCTTCTTTACCTCTCTCACCAAGGCTCTTCTCCCCCGATAGCTCAGTTTGGCCAGACGGCCAGCTCTAGGAAGGGTTCTGGTCGTCCCAAACGTCTTCTATTCAAGAATGTGCTCTTAGGAACCTTGGGTGCAGCAGAACTTTTTTGTAACCTTGGCCAGATCTGTGCCTTGCCACAATTCTGTCTCTGAGCTCTTCAGGCAGTTCCCTTGACCTCATGATTCTCATTTGCTCTGACATGCACTGTGAGCTGTAAGGTCTTATATAGACAGGTGTGTGGCTTTCCTAATCAAGTCCAATCAGTATAATCAAACACAGCTGGACTCAAATGAAGGTGTAGAACCATCTCAAGGATGATCAGAAGAAATGGACAGCACCTGAGTTAAATATATGAGAGTCACAGCAAAGGGTCTGAATACTTAGGACCATGTGATATTTCAGTTTTTCTTTTTTAATAAATCTGCAAAAATGTCAACAATTCTGTGTTTTTCTGTCAATATGGGGTGCTGTGTGTACAATATGGGGTGCTGTGTGTACAATATGGGGTGCTGTGTGTACAATATGGGGTGCTGTGTGTACAATATGGAGTGCTGTGTGTACAATATGGGGTGATGTGTGTACAATATGGGGTGCTGTGTGTACAATATGGGGTGCTGTGTGTACAATATGGGGTGCTGTGTGTACAATATGGGGTGCTGTGTGTACAATATGGGGTGCTGTGTGTACAATATGGGGTGCTGTGTGTACAATATGGAGTGCTGTGTGTACAATATGGGGTGCTGTGTGTACAATATGGGGTGCTGTGTGTACATTAATGAGGAAAAAAAAGGAACTTAAAAGATTTTAGCAAATGGCTGCAATATAACAAAGAGTGAAAAATTTAAGGGGGTCTGAATACTTTCCGTCCCCATATGTGTATATATATGTGTATATATATATATATATGTATATATATATATATATATATATATATATATGTATATGTATATATATATATATATGTATATATATGTATATATATATATATATATATATATATATATATATATATATATATATGTATATATATATATATATGTATATATATATATATATATATATATATATATATATATGTATATGTATATATGTATATATGTATATAGATATATATTTTTTTTTTTACACAATATATATATATATATTTTTTTTTTGTGTAAAAAAAATATATAAGTTCAGGTTAATATTCAAATCCTATTTAATGTACAGTTGTGCTTGGCAGCATCTGCCGACTGAATAATTCAACCCAAGAAAGTATGAATGTGCAATTAGCAGCCACATTTACCAGAGAATGACTTACTAATCCTCGAGACAGGGGGGGTCAATATTTATTCCCTGCAGGAGATGTGATGATATTTACACAGGATATGTACTTATAGCCTCTAATTAGGCCCTTGTAAGGCTATTACTACAATAGGATGCCATTAAGTTAACACGGCGTGTACTATTGGTAGGTTACCCATGACATATCCCAGACTTCAGGTACAGAACATTGGATAGTGACTGGGAACCAAAGAGCATGTTGGCTTCTATTCATGTGATGAGAAGAACATCTCTGAACATGTGAAGAGTGATACACACTTTTTACTAGCTGTTCAATACAACAAATGAAAGAATTCAGAGGATAGAAGAAAAGCACTACACCCCCCTCCGCACACACACACACTGCTAAGGTCTGTGCCCCCAACTCCCCCTTTACCAGTATATGGAAAAAATATCAAAAACTGTGCTAAGACAAAGAAAATAAAATTTAAAAAATTGAGAGGAGTTATATCCAAAACTGTGACCCCTCAGAAACTGCAATTCTCATGTATAACATTAATACAAGAAAGAAGATTGGAAAATTAGAATCGCGCTATCCAAAAATTATTGACCAAAAAAATCAAACTGATCTAATAAGTACATCTAATAGTGGTGAAAAATTCATTAAAATAAAATAAAGAACTCAATGCCCTTGTGGGCTGCAATACGTTGGGAGGACCAAACGGGCCCTTCATGTTAGAATAAATGAACACATCAGCAACATCAGAAGGGGCTTTAAGAAACATTCAGTTTCCAGACATTATGATGAAGTGCACCACAGAGACCCCTTCAACACACTCTATATGGGGATTGATAAATATAAACCCCATTGGAGGGGCAGCTCATTAGTTAGGGAAATCTCTAAACAGGAAATGTCTTGGTTTTATCGTCTCAAAACTTATGTACCCTTTGGCTTAAACGTGGACACTGACGTTAATGCATTCATCAACAACTCTTATGCTGCGTACACACGATCGGACTTTGCGGCATACTTGGTCCGGCGTACCGGATTTCGTCGGACAATTCGATCGTGTGTGGGCTCCAGCGGACTTTGTTTTATCAAAAGTTTGACGGACTTATGCCGCGTACACACGACCGGACTTTACGTCAGACTTTGCCCGGTGGACTTTTCGACGGACTTTCTGAATGAACGGACTTGCCTACACACGATCAACCAAAGTCCGACGGATTCGTACGTGATGACGTACAACCGGGCTAAAACAAGGAAGTTCATAGCCAGTAGCCAATAGCTGCCCTAGCGTCGGTTTTTGTCCATCGAACTAGCATACAGACGAACTGATTTTTCGAGTCCGTCGGATAGATTTGAAACATGTTTCAAATCGAAGTCCGTCAAACTTTTGATAAAGTCCAATCGTGTGTACGTGGCATTAGATTTGAAACATGTTTCAAATCTGTCCGACGGACTCGAGTCCGGTCGAAAAGTCCACTGGTCTGTATGCTAGTCCGACGGACAAAAACCGACGCTAGGGCAGCTATTGGCTACTGGCTATGAACTTCCTTGTTTTAGTCCGGTCGCACGTCATCACATACGAATCCTTCGGACTTTGGTTGATCGTGTGTAGGCAAGTCCGTTCATTCGGAAAGTGCGTCGTAAAGTCCGTCGTAAAGTCCACCGGGCAAAGTCTGCCATAAAGTCCGGTCGTGTGTACACGGCATTAGTTTGATTTTTGAGACTTTTATGTTATTATGTGGCATTTTCTATTGATCCATTGATATCTGATTCTAATGTCTTTTAATTATGACTATGACGGATTGTCCCTGTTATCACAAGTGGTTATTTCTGGTTATTGGACACCTAATGTGTGTGCTTTTTTTTGCTGTATTTATCCCACGGGTGTCTAAAAACAAAAAACAAATGTCATTCATTTTTATGTTCTGTATATCTTATCATTGACCTTTGGTTTGAGCCCCCACACACCATGTCGGTCACTTTTGTTATTTTCAGCCGATGAACTTTTTCTGTTCTATCTGCTGACTTTTATAATTGTTATAATTTTTATATTTCCTATATATATTTTTATATTTTTTCTATTGTGTACAGACCTACATAAAACTCAACTTATTTTTATTTTTTTAATTTTTCCAATCCCCCCCCTTACCAGTGACATTTTCCTAGCACATCCTCCTCACCTCAGGTTGTTGCGTGGTCGGTACTGCAGGGCGGAAGCTGGGAGGCGGGGCACTCGGAGGCGGAGCATCGAGGAAAAAGCTACCTCCTCCTCCTCCTCTGCCTGGGACTTTCCTGTCAAATACTTTTCTGGGACAAAGGGCAGTGGTGGACTGGAAGCCCCGCGGTGGCAGCGGGCAGGTCTTGTTTAAAAACAGTGGGGTTAATCCAGCCCCGATGCTACCTCTATAGTTGTGGCTACAGCATCCCTGACAGCAGGCGGCGGAGTGATATTCAGCTGTCAGGGATGCAGTAGCCGGAACTATAGAAGTAGCATCGGAAAATGCGGCCGCTTGCCTGCTCACTCCGCGTTCAGTGTCTGCACTCACAGGAGTTATACAGCCAAATAAAAAACACCCCCACTCGCATAGCCGCAGCGTTCCCATTGTCCATCAGCAGAGGTGCCAGAATGGAGATCCTGCCAGCAAAAAAGCCCTGGGGTGTGCCTGGGCATTAGAGTGTGCCCAGGCACCCCCAGCACACCCCGTACGCACGCCTATGTTACTGGAGAGGAATCCATTGTTACTGGGGGGTCATTTTTGCTCGGAGAGACCTACTGTTGAGGGAGAGGTCTGTTGTTGATGGCTACTGGAGGGTCTATTATTGCTGGCTGCTCAGTGATCTATTGTTGCTGATAGACAAATCTTCTTGGGGGGGGGGGGGGTGTAATTTTGCTGGGGGTATTTCATTGCAAGGAGGGTCTATTGTTGCTGGGGTGGATCTATTGCTGCTAGAGGACAAATCCTCTCGGGGTCTATAGTTGTGGGGGATCTATTGTTGCGGGGGGTATTTTGTTGCGGGGGCTATTTTTGCTGGGGGGGGGGGGGCTATTGGTGTTGGCTACAGGGGATCTATTTTTACTGCTTTTCTTGTTATCATTATCAAATTCAATACAAAGCACCATAAAATTATACTTGATTCTGTATTCTCTAAAAGAGGCGATACTGGGAGGTGGTTAGGGGGTGGAACCAAGGGATGGTGGTTGGAGGTGAAGACAAGGAATGGTGCTTGGAGGTGGGTGGGGGGTGGAGACAAGTAACGGGGGTCGGAGGTGAGTGGGGGTGGAACCAAGGAATGCTGCTCGGAGGTGGGAGGGGGGTGGAGACAAGCAACGGTGTTTAGAGGTGGGTGGGGGGTGGAGACAAGGAACGGTGTTTAGAGGTGGGTGGGGGTGGAGACAAGGAACGGTGCTCGGAGGTGGGAGGGGGGTGGAGACAAGCAACGGTGTTTAGAGGTGGGTGGGGGGTGGAGACAAGGAACGGTGTTTAGAGGTGGGTGGGGGTGGAGACAAGGAACGGTGCTTGGAGGTGGGTGGGGGTAGAGACAGGAAATGGTGCTCAGAGGTGGGTGGGGGTGGAGACAAGGAACGGTGCTCGGAGGGGGGAGGGGGTAGGGGGTGAAGACAAGGAACGGTGTTTAGAGGTGGGTGGGGGGTGGAGACAAGGAACGGTGTTTAGAGGTGGGTGGGGGGTGGAGACAAGGAACGGTGCTCGGAGGTGGGTGGGGGTAGAGACAGGGAATGGTGCTCGGAGGGGGAGGGGGTGGAGACAAGGAATGGTGCTCGAAGGTGGGTGGGGATAGAGACAAGGAACGGTGCTCGGAGGTGGGGGGTGGAGACAAGGAACAGTGCTCAGAGCGGGGAGGGTGTGGAGATAGGGAACGGTGCTCAAAGGTGGTTTGGGGGTGGAGACAAGGGACGGTGCTCGGAGGTGGGTGGGGGGTGGAGACAAGGAACGGTGCTCAGAGGGGGGTGGGGGTGGAGACAAGGAACGGTGTTTAGAGGTGGGTGGGGGGGTGGAGACAAGGAACGGTGCTCGGAGGTGGGTGGGTGTAGAGACAGGGAATGGTGCTCGGAGGGGGAGGGGGTGGAGACAAGGAATGGTGCTCGAAGGTGGGTGGGAGTAGAGACAGGGAATGGTGCTCGGAGGGGGAGGGGGTGGAGACAAGGAATGGTGCTCGAAGGTGGGTGGGGATAGAGACAAGAAACGGTGCTCGGAGGTGGGGGGTGGAGACAAGGAACGGTGCTCAGAGGGGGGTGGGGGTGGAGACAAGGAACGGTGCTTGGAGGGGGAGGGGGTGGGGGTGGAGACAAGGAACGGTGCTCGGAGGGGGTGGGGTTGGAGACAAGGAATGGTGCTGGGAGGTGGGTGAGGGGTAGAGACAGTGAACGGTGCTCGGAGGTGGGTGGGGGGTGGAGACAAGGAACGGTGCTTGGAGGTGGGTGGGGGGTGGAGACAAGGAACGGTGCTCAGAGGTGGGTGGGGAATAGAGACAGGGAACTGTGCTCGGAGATGGGTGGGGGTGGAGGCAAGGAACGGGGTCGGAGGTGGGTGGGGGTGGAACCAAGGAATGGTGCTCGGAGGTAGGTGGGGGGTGGAGACAAGGAACGGTGTTTAGAGGTGGGTGGGGAGTGGAACCAAGGAATGGTGCTCGGAGGTAGGTGGGGGGTGGAGACAAAAGGTGACTCAGGGAGTACCAGCACCAATTCCCTAAGAATTGGTAAGTTGCAATAAATTAAATGCTTGCTTTTGGGTTTAATACCACTTGGAGCACACAAAAAAGTGCACGGGGGGTACACTTGGTCCTCCTCCGAAGAGAAAGGACTCTGGCCCTGATCCCCCGGGGTGCAAGACTCCTGAAGGGGACCGGGGTACTTGTGGTCTGCCTATCCAAAACCAGGTGGGCTCATTCATAAGGGGACCAGCTGAAGCAAGGTCCACCCAAGTACACCCAAAATTCCTCCGGTTCCAGCCAAATGGCCCTGCCCAGGAGACAGGTGTGAAAAATAGCATGCAACGGGTGCTGTGACCATGCTGCCATACTAGAAACATAGTGAGGTTCACCAAAGTGAATTAGTTGGCACCCCCTGCACCGTCACTCCAGGGGCACAAGTACCGCAGGCTTTTTTCACCTGTAGAGAAGCTGAACAGATCCTGACCTTGTGCGCAACCCAGGCATTAGGACAGCTACCTTCTGTGGCTTCTCACACATTTGGTGACTGGATCCTTTTACAACCATACATAAAGGAGCTGTGATATTACACAATGTGACCAGTTGGTGGCAGTGTTGTGTAAGATTTGAAGTTACTATCAACCAGATTTTATAGAGTATAATGTAAGAGCTATTTATTGTCCCTGGTGTCATAATTGGGGGCTATGCTTTTCTTTAACCCATATATGTTACCCATTGTCTGTTATGAGTTTAAAGGATAAGTCCACTTTCGTGAAAAAAAATATAACCAAATAAAAAAAATAATACAGCATATACAATTGCTACACAAGCCATGTTGTAATTTAATAAAAATTACCTTTCCTTATCAATTTAAAAAAAGCAATATGGCAACCTTGCAACCTTGAGGTGTTCTGTATACTGTTGGTGAACGGAATGTTTCCAAAAAATGTCTCTTCCTGCTTTTGTGATTGGATGACTTCCCCAGAAGTCTATACCAAGCTACAAGTCAGATTTTGGGCATCTCCTGCAACCAAAAAAAATGGCATTTTTGATGAGATATTTCCAAAGGGAAATCACATCTAAAGGGATGCAGACCCTGACACTTTCTTCATTAGTACAAAACAAATGGCCACTGCCCCTACCTATAACTGGCATTTGCAGGAAGGAGCACATGGAAGGGCGACGCATGTCAAACAAATAAAAATTCCCAGTTCAACTTACCAGCCAGCCTGCAACAAACAGTTTACGTTAAAACAAACAGGGGTTTAGTTTGCACACGTTTGCAAATACATGTGGGAGCTTCAGAGCCGCTCCAAGGCGCCCCAATATTTCTGCATGTCCTAACTCTATCAATTTTTGAGAGCCTCCATAGTAGAAGCACATACATAATAATGGATAGCTAGAGGGCAGGTCAGCCTGGAGGGAGCCCACCCCTCCTTAACCAGTTCAGCCCTGGAAGGATTTGCCCCCTTCCTGACCAGAGCACTTTTTGCGATTCGGCACTGCGTCCCTTTAACTGAGAATTGCGCGGTCGTGCGACGCTGCACACAAACAAAATTGACGTCCTTTTTCTCCCACAAATAGAGCTTTCTTTTGGTGGTATTTGATCACCTCTGCGGTTTTTATTTTTTGCTCTATAAACAAAAAAAGAGCGACAATTTTGAAAAAAACACATTTTTTACTTTTTGCTATAATAAATATCCCCCAAAAATATATAAAAAAACTAATTTCTTTCGGCTAATATGTATTCTTCTACATATTTTTGGTAAAAAAAAACGCAATAAGCGTATATTGAATGGTTTGCGCAAAAGTTATAGCATCTACAAAATAGGGGATAATTGTATGGCATTTTTATTATTATTATTTTTTTTTATTAGTAATGGCGGCGATCTGCGATTTTTATCGTGACTGCGACATTATGGTGGACACATCGGACACTTTTGAAACCATTTTGGGCCCATTGTCATTTATACAGCTATTGGTGCTATAAAAATGCACTGATAACTGTGTAAATGACACTGGCAGGGAAGGGGTTAAATGCTAGGGGGCGATCAAGGGGTTAAAGGGAGTGATTCTAACTGTGGGGAGCAGTAGATCTCTGTTATATCACTAGGCAGAAGGGGAAATGCCTTGTTTACAAAGGCATCTCCCCGCTCTTCCGGTCCGTGACACGATCGCGGGCCCCCGGCAGACATTGAGTCCGCGGGACCCGCGGGCACAGTCACGAAGTACGCAGCGCACACGCTCACAATGACGCGATTTAAAGGGGACGTAGCTGTACGTCCATTTGCCCAGCCGTGCCATTGTGCCGACGTACATCGTCGTGCGCTGGTCGGCTAGTGGTTAAAGGCACAGGAGCGCACTGGACACCCAGCACATAGCACAATGGCAGCAAAGGTGTCCAGTGCGCCCCTCACCAGTATTCCAACAGTACAAACAAATGGCCACTGCCCCCAACTATAACTGGCCTTCACAGCAAGGAGCACATTGAAGGGCAACACATGCCATACAAAATTCCCAGCTCAACTTACCGACCAGCCTGCAACCAACCAAATGATCCCGTCTAACAGTATGCGATAAAAACAAGGGTTTAGTTTGCACACATTTGCAAATACATGTGTAAGCTGCAGCGCCACCTTATGGCACCCCAGTATGCCCTCTAGCTATCCATTATAATGCATTTCTTCTATTATGGAGGATCATCAAATTTAGAGATAGGACCGCAGATAATACTGGGGTGCCTTGACGGGGCTCTGCAGCTTACGCATGTATTTGCAAATGTGTGCAAACTAAACCCCTAGACAGGATAATTCGGTTGGTTGCAGGCTGGTCGGTAAGTTGAGCTGGGAAATTTGTTTGGTTTTGTTTGATTTCCTCATTAGAACCCTGCAAGTTCAGAAGCGGATTGTTAATTATGAAGTCACTCCCATTCCCTTTTACTTTCAAGATTTCGATTTTTAGTTACAGGTCAGATTTAGGCATTCTCTGCAACAGAAATTTCATTTTTGGGTGAGATAACCCCCAAGGGTTGATTATTCTAGAACTGGACCGCGAGGCAATGGAAGAAAGCGGCCTGGTCTGGTGAATTACTTTTTCTCTTACATCATGCGGATGCCCGGGTGCGTGTGCGTCACTTACCTGGGGAAGAGATGGCACCAGGATGCGGTATAAGAAGACAAGCCGGCAGTGTGATGGGCAATGTTCTGCTGGGAAACCTTGGCTCCCACCATTCATGTGGATGTTACTTGACACGTACCACCTACCTAAACATTGTTGGTAGATATGTGCAATTCGTTTGGTTCCAAATTAGTTTTCTCAACAAATTGGAAAAATTCGTTAAACAGGTTTTCGTTAATTCGGATATTTCCGAATTAACGAAAACCTGTTTAACAAATTTTTCCAAATATTCGTAAATTCGAATACGGTGGAACCTCGGATTACGAGGATAATCAATTCCAGGAGTATGCTCGTAATCCAATGTACTCGCATATCAAAGCGAGTTTTCCCATTGAAGTCAATGGAAACAAAAATACAATGCAATACCGCATGCGGCCAGAAGCGGGGGCGCCGGAGAGCCTCGGAAACGGCCGAAAAGGCCAGAGGGACACTTCGGCGGACCTTGGCAAACCTCGGAAAGACTCCGTTCACGAGCCTTTCCGAGGTTTGCCAAGGTCAGACGAACTGTCCTCGGGCCTTTCCGTGCATTTCCGAACGGCGCTGATCGGCGACTTTCGTCTCTGCTCGGCTCCGGTGCCCCCCACCTTAGGCCAAAAGCGGTACCGCACACCGTTTTTTACCTGAATCCTGCTCGTTTTGCGAGACAACACTCGCAAACCGAGTTAGGAATTTTAGAAATACAGTGCTTGGTTTGCGAAACGCTCATAAACCGTGTTACTCGCAAACCGAGGTTCCACTGTATTCGTAAATTCGAATATTCGTAAATTCAGAAAATTGGAAACTCGAAAATTCGGAAAATCAGAAATTCAAAAAATCAAAAATCAGAAATTTCGTAAGTTTGGAAACTCGGAAATTCCAAAATCCGAAAATTCCAAAATCCGAAAATAAGAACGAAAATTCGAAAATCTGAAATAATAACTAACTAGTAATAACTTAACTTATTACTAACTATTAAATTATAGGTATTGGAATTTCCTTTCAAATTTGGCTGTTGGTGAACGTAACAAATACAAATTTATCCAAAGTTACGAACTATCTGAAATAACAAATGCCGTATCTAAACGAATGGAACGCAACGAATTAATAAAAATAATAAATAACAATAATAATAATAACATTTTTTTTATTATTAATAACAATTTGTTCTGTTCCATTTGTTTCGATGCAGAATTCCTTATTTCGAATAATTTGTAACTTTGGATAAATTCGTATTCGTTACGTTCACTAACAGCCAGATTTGAAAAAGAAATTCAAATGCTTATAATTTAATAGTTATTATTAGTTAGTTAGCTTGTGTGATTATACGTGATGGTTCCTTTCAGCTAGTCTGAGTCTTATAAAACTGTAATGACTTTTCCCAAGTTGCATACAACGCAACATTTTCAGTACTTGTTGATGACTAAGTACCCCCCCCCTCCCCCCCGCCCTTCATGGAAACGGTATTCCCCGATGGCAGTGGCCTATTTCAGCAGGACAATGCACCCTGCCACGCTGCAAAAAAAATTGTTTGAGGAACACTACAAGTTCGAGGTGTTGACTCAGCCTCCAAATTCTCCAGATCTCAATCCAGTCAAGCATCTCTGGGATGTGCTGGAAAAACAAGTCCAATCCATGGAGGCCCCACCTCCCAATTTACAGAACTTAAAGGATCCGGTATTGACAGCTTGATGCCAGATACCAGAGCATATCTTCGCAGGTCTAGTGGAGTCCATGCCTGGACAGGTCAGGGCTGTTTTGGCATAAAAAATGGGGGACCTACTCAATATTAGGTGGGTGGTTATAAAGTTACGGCTGATCGGTGTAGATATTTAGGCAAAGTAAATCCCTGACGTACCTCCTTCAACCGCTAGCTGACCAGTGCATGACGATATACGTCAGCACAATGGCACGGCTGGGCAAATGGGCATACAGGTACATCCCCTTTAAGAAGCGGCATTGTGGGCACGCGCGGGCGCGCCGCGTGCTCCATGCCCGCGGGTCCCAGGGACTCAATGTCCGCCGGTGTCCCGGAACGGCAGAACGGAATGTAAACAAGGCATTTCTCCATTCTGCCTAGTGACATGACAGAGATCTACTGCTCCCTGTCATCGGGAGCAGTGATTGCGGTCATGTCAGTGGTAGCCGTTCCCCCCCCCACAGTTAGAATCACTCCCTAGGACACACTTAACCCCTCGATCGCCCCCCTAGTGTTTAACCCCTTCTTTGCCAGTGTCATTTACACAGTAATCAGTGCATTTTTATAGCAAAATATTGCTTTTTTTTTCAAAATTGTTTTTTTTTTTGTTTGTTTATAGCACAAAAAGTAAAAACCGCAGAGGTGATCAAATACCACCAAAAGAAAGCTCTATTTGTGCGGAAAAAAGGACATCAATTTTGTTTGGGTGCAATGTCGCACGACCGCGCAATTGTCAGTTAAATTGATGCAGTGCCGAATCGCAAAAAGTGCTCTGGTCAGGAAGGGGGTAAAATCTTCCGGGGCTGAAGCGGTTAAATATCTCTCTACCCCCCCCCCCCCCGGCTCCTCCCTACACCCAGTCGAGTATCTTGTCCTTCTTTGCCTTCTGATAAAATGTAACAATACAAAAACAATGTAACTCCCACAGATAATAACAGAACACAAACAAGATTAACTATGTTATTGGTAATGAACTTTAATTGCTGAAATCACATGACTCTGTGTGGGTTGATCTCCATTATGGAAGAAAAATGTGATCTTCCCAACCTCTTCTATTCTCCAGCAAGCCGTGTATGAGAATAATTATTCTAATAACACTCAGCTACGCCGTATAGGATGACTGACAATTCTTCACCAACACAAAAGTCGGGAATAAATATTTACAGTCAATAAAAAAACAAAAATTTCCAACAAGTCTCCATTCCCCTTCAACTCTATAACCGAACATCTTTAAAAAGATACATCAGATACAATAATAAGATACACAGACACATCACATTTTACAGGAAAACTGTTGGCATTTGGGGTTTATTTTTTTAACTTATTCATTTTATACATATGAAAGCAAAAGTATTTTTAAATATTTATATCATATCGCTTTTTTTTTTTTTAATGAACATTTACTACAGGTAAAAGGAACAATTCTCTGAGCTAGCAATTTGTGAAACAAACAAAAAGCACATCAAAATAAAAATCGATCTGCTGCTGTACAATGTCATGTGTTCCCACATCAAAATAAGAATTATTGTTAATCATATAGTGCAGCGCAATGCAGCAATTTCAAACAACTTCTTTATGAAACTGTATGCTATTAATATAATATACTGTATATCCCAAAAGTGAGTACACCCCTCACGTTTTTGTAAATATTTTCTTCTATCTTTTCATGTGACAACACTGAAGAAATAACACTTTGCTACAATGTAAAGTAGTGAGTGTACAGCTTGTATAACAGTGTAAATTTTCTGTCCCCTCAAAATAACTCAACACACAGCCATTAATGTCTAAACCGCTGGCAACAAAAGTCAGTACACCCCTTAGTGAAAATGTCCAAATTGGGCTCAAAGTGTCAATATTTTGTGTGGCCACCATTATTTTCCAGCACTGTCTTAACTCTCTTGGGCATGGAGTTCACCAGAGCTTCACAGGTTGTCACTGGAGTCCTCTTCCCCTCCTCCATGATGACATCACAGAGCTGGGGATGTTAGAGACCTTGCGCTCCTCCACCTTCCGTTTGAGGATGTCCCACAGATGATCAATAGGGTTTAGGTCTGGAGACATGCTTGGCCAGTCCATCACCTTTACCCTCAGCTTCTTTAGCAAGGCAGTGGTCATCTTGGAGGTGTGTTTGGGGTCGTTATCATGTTGGAATACTGCCCTGCGGCCCAGTCTCTGAAGGGAGGGGATCATGCTCTGCTTCAGTATATCACAGTACATGTTGGCATTCATGGTTCCCTCAATGATCTGTAGCTCCCCAGTGCCGGCAGCACTCATGCAGCCCCAGACCATGACACTCCCACCACCATGCTTGACTGTAGACAAGACACACTTGTCTTTGTACTCCTCACCTGGTTGCCCCCACACACGCTTGACACCATCTGAACCAAATAAGTTTATCTTGGTCTCATCAGACCACAGGACATGGTTCCAGTAATCCTTGTCCTTAGTCTGCTTGTCTTCAGAAAACTGTTTGTGGGCTTTCTTGTGCATCATCTTTATGCTTCCTTCTGGGATGACAGCCATGAAGACCAATTTGATGCAGTGTGCGGCGTATGGTCTGAGCACTGACAGACTGACCCCCCACCCCTTCAACCTCTGCAGCCATGCTGGCAGCACTCATACATCTATTTCCCAAAGACAACCTCTGGATATGACGCTGAGCACGTGCACTCAACTTCTTTGGTAGACCATGGCGAGGCCTGTTCCTTTTAAACCGCTGTATGGTCTTGGCCACCGTGCTGCAGCTCAGTTTCAGGGTCTTACCAATCTTCTTATAGCCTAGACCAGTGATGGCGAACCTTGGCACCCCAGATGTTTTGGAACTACATTTCCCATGATGCACATGCACTCGGCAGTGTGGTGGAGCATCATGGGAAATGTCGTTCCAAAACATCTGGAGTGCCAAGGTTTGCCATCACTGGTCTAGACCACCCTTTATGTAGAGCAACAATTCTTTTTTTCAGATCCTCAGTGAGTTCTTTGCCATGAGGTGCCATGTTGAACTTCCAGTGACCAGTATGAGAGAGTGAGAGCGATAACATCAAATTTAACACACCTGCTCCCCATTCAGACCCGAGACCTTGTAACACTAACGAGTCACATGACACAGGGGAGGAAAAATGGCTAATTGGGCCCAATTTGGACATTCTCACTTAGGGGTGTACTCACTTTTGTTGCCAGTGGTTTAGACATTAATGGCTGTGTGTTGAGTTATTTTGAGGGGACAGCAAATTTACACTGTTATACAAGCTGTACACTCACTACTTTACATTGTAGCAAAGTGTCATTTCTTCAGTGTTGTCACATGAAAAGATAGAATAAAATATTTACAAAAATGTGAGGGGTGTACTCAGTTTTGTGAGATACTGTATATATATATATATATATATATATATATATATATATATATATATATATATATATATATATATATATATATATATATATAAGTATATACACCATAGTTTGTAGACATAACTTTTGCGCAAACCAATCAATATACACTTATTGGGATTTTTTTTTTGCCAAAAAAACGTGTAGCAGAATACATATTGGCCTAAATCTATGAAGAAATTTGATTTTGACTTAAATCACAGTAAATATTCTGCAAGCAGATGACAGGTGCAGCACGACATTATACATGTATGTTGCTGGCTTGCTTCTGGGTTTGGGTTTGCATGCGCGCGCCTTCTGCTGCACAAGTTTGGAAGCAAATTTCAGCCAATTATTTTGGCTGAAACCTATTGATCGGCTGTGTCCAATCACACACAGAGTTCTGTGTTCAGTGAACAGCGATCTGAAAAGCAGAGAGGAAAAAACAGGCAGATTAGCAAGTAAAAGCAGCACACATTACACATTTTTAGGCACACAGTTAACCCCTTGATTGCCCATAGATATTAAACCGTTAATAAAGACGAAATATAAACAAAACCAAAAAACAAGCATGTTATACTTACCAATGGCCCCCGCTGCTGTCTCAGCCAATAAGGAGGGAGAGCAGTCATGCAACGCTGTACCCAAATAAAATTTAATTTTTTTCCCACAAATAGAGCTTTCTTTTGATAGTATTTGATCATCACTGCATTTTTTATTTTTTGCGCTATAAACAAAAAACAAACCACTTTTGGAAAAAAAAATATTTTTTTTACTTTTTACTATATAACATATCCATTAAAAAAAATCGAATTTCTTCATAGATTTAGGTCAATATGTATTCTAATCTCATCATTACATGAAAAAGAAGGATTTCATATGGCAGATCCTCGGGATTTAGTATCCAGGGATGAAAGTTTCCAGTTACAAATTTTCCTGACCCAAGACTGTACTTGGAAAGGAAGAATCATCTTCAATTATGTATGTTGTCATTATCTGGCTGGCAGGACTCCGATGGGGTTCCGGGACCTCGTGTCACTGCAGGGCACCGGCGGGTATTGTGACATCACAGGTGACTCAAGCCTCCCGCTGAGACCCCATTGGGTTCCCGGCCACAGCCAGCTGGTAAAATGCCATTTCTACTGACCTTGGTGCTAATTAGAGTTGAAGCTGCAGGAAGAGAATCTAGATTTAATTATTAATGTCCAACTAGCAGCTGGGGAACAGCGTGGTGCCACTGTGCCAGTCCCCAGCTGCCAGACGTCATTCACCGCCCCGTGCTGTCTGGGCACCTTGCTAACTTCTGCTGTGCAGAGGGAGAATACAGCATGCACACTAGATCATTTATTTAAAGCTGAACTCCAGGCGAACAACTAAATACACAGAGGATACATATATAGAAAGTATATACCTGCCAAAGGAGTTGTAATATTGTTCAGCCAGTCCTGCGATTTACACAGCTCAGCTAAGCAGGGGAACCAGCCTGGAGACTTGACCTGCTCTACTGCAGCGAAATATGACAACTAGATCTCCTCCCCGTCTCCAGTTTGTGATTGACGGGTATGTAGGTAGGAGAGGAGCGATGTAAAATAACCCTGAAAAAGTGGAAGGACCCCCAAAACGTGTTGGGGCATTCGCTGGAACTTAGGCACAGAAAAAGTGGAAGGACCCCCAAAACACTTTTGATGTATTCGCTGGACCTTAGCTCAGAAGAAGTGGAAGAACCCCCAAAACACATTGGGTGTATACGCTGAAACTTAGCCCCGAAGAAGTGTAAGAACTCACAAAACACGTTGGATGCATTCGCTGGACCTTAGCTCAGAAGAAGTGGAAGAACCCCCAAAACACATTGGGTGTATACGCTGAAACTTAGCCCCGAAGAAGTGTAAGAACTCACAAAACACGTTGGATGCATTTGCTGGAACTTAGCCCCACAGAAGTGGAAGAACCCCAAAACACGTTGAATGCTTTCGCTGGAACTTAGTCTTGAAGAAGTGAAGAACCCCCAAAAACGTTAGTTGTATTCGCTGGAACTTAGCCCTGTAAAAGTGGAAGAACCCCCAAAACACGGCTGCATTTTTTACCATGAACCAAAAAACTCAGGATTGTTAATGCTCAAAAAGTCTGCAGATCTTCTTTAATGGTGCTCCTCTACCCGGGCTGGGAACAGGGGTGGGCAGGAGGGGAGGCTGCCCTGGGCACTGTGGCATCATGTGAGGTGGGGGGGCGCTGTGAGGAGATTGAGGGGAAGAGGATTTGTGTTGGGAGGGGCAATTTTGGCAGCAGCAGGGGGTAAGTGGGGGGATTTGGAGTGGGGGGGATGTGTACTCGGAGGGGAAATTTGAGGGGTAGAGAATTTGTGGTAGGAGGGGGTGACTTTTTGGGGGGAGGGGCATTTTGCAATGGGGGACAAAGATTTGTGCAGGGAGGGGGGATTTCAGCAGGGGGCGCATTTGTACTTGTGGGATTTATGCTTAGGGGGTAAGCATGCATTTTTGGGGGGGGGGGATTTTTGCTGAGACATAAAGCTCATACATCTTGGGGGGGGAGAGCAGTTTGGCATGTTCCCCTGGGCTCTAGATGACCTTGTTCTGGCACTGTCCTGTACCACCTACACAAGGTTCAACACTACTTAATACACCGACCCCTTCCCAGTGTCATTTGGGGGGGGGGGGGGGGTTGGTGGGTAAGGGGCTTTGTAAAAGAATGCAATCACTGGAACTTAGCCCCAAAGAAGCTGAAGAACCCCCAAAACACATTGGCTGTATTTTTTTACCATGAACCCAGGATTGTTAAAAACCAAAAAAACCTACAGATCTTCTTTAATGATTCTCCTCGCTCACCTACACATCTTCTATGCTTTTGAAGGGACAACCCACCAGGGGTCTCTCCACGAGAGGAGTGGCCACAGACAACCTCCTCCAACAAGGTCTAGCACTTGGCTAGACCTTGGCTAGCCACACATTGGCTGTATTTTTCTTTTTTTTTTTTTTTAACACTAACCCAAAAAAAAAAGGATTGTTAATGACCTAAAGCCTACACATCTTCTTTAATGGTGCTCCTCAAACACATACACATCTCCTTTCCTTTAGAAGGGACCACCCACCAGGGATCCCTCCATGAGTGGGGTGGTCACAGACAACCTTCTTCAACAAGGTCCAGCACTACCTAATACACTTATAATACACCCAGGCTATGACTGGACAGTGAAGGAGAAGCAGGTACTTTTTGGGGGATTTTAATTTTTCTACTAAAGGACTTGTCATACATTTGGGTGTCTTTATATCTAGGTTACAAAGTTTGTGTGTGTGTGAATGAGTAGAGGTAATATGTACCCCTACGCTTTCACTTGGGGATGGGGGAATATTAAAGGGGGCTTCCAGTTTCTGATAAGTCCCCCACCTACAGACCCCCACAACCACCAGGCAGGGTTGTGTGAATGAGGCACTTGCCATCATAAACTTGGAGACAAGGACAAGGTTCTTTGCCGGGGGAATGGGGGGTTATATTTTTTCTTCCTATAGTTCAGTGGTAAATGTTAAAAATATGAAGTGACGGAGCTGCATCATATCAACCATAAAATTATAGTTGAGGAAAGAGAGCTTGAATCGTGAAGTTTTTTGTAGAATTTGAATCTGTTTGATTTTTTAAAAATTTTGTTTGTGAGGCTTAAAGTGTATTTTTTTTTTTTTTTTTTAATGAAAGATATCTGAAGCTTTTTATTCTGCCATTGGGAAGGGTGGCTGGAGACAGGCAGTTCTCCTGATCTGCACAGCCATACTCTGATCAATACAGTACAGGATCTTCTTGCTGATTCAGCCCATAGACAAATTAAGGAACCTGAGATACTGAAAAACTCATTATCGCTTACTTGTTAACCCCAAATGACCTCTTTGTCCCATGCTCAGATCCCTTGATATCGCTGTCAGACCCCGATCAATAGTTTGGAATGCAGGGATCTTGTCACTGTTTTGTTTGGGTTCAGGACGGTGAGAATATGGTCCAGCTCTCGGTGATGAAGCCCAGGCCAAATCTTCTGTGTCCCATCGGAGATATCTTCCCATATGTCCGAAATATTTTTCCATCATACTTCATCGTCATGAGGGTGCTGCAACCACAGCCATCTGGTCAACTGGTCTTAACATAGAAGTAAGTCTATGTCACCAGCATGTCATGGATCCATTTAATAGTCCAAGATGTAAGTAAGGGTTAGTACTTCGGGATGCACC
The DNA here is from genome assembly GCF_042186555.1 of Aquarana catesbeiana. Taxonomy (NCBI): domain Eukaryota; kingdom Metazoa; phylum Chordata; class Amphibia; order Anura; family Ranidae; genus Aquarana; species Aquarana catesbeiana. The sequence goes on from NC_133334.1 coordinate 272,140,118, forward strand.
AATACCATTTTTTTTTTACGAGTATTGATACTTTTTTTTGAGTACTCGCTGATGCCAATTAACGATACCTACCACAACTGTTTTGTTTACACGTCAGCTGTCAGCAATGGTACAAAGCACTGAAAAGTTATTTACAAATTAAATACAATTTTCTTCTTTTCAATTTTGTGCTTATTTCAATGTGAAACGCGTAAATATATGTTAAAGGTGTAAAAACATTAACGAACAAAGGAAACAAAAAAAAAGTTTTAATTATTAATGGTTTATAGAATAGAAGTGAACAAAAACAATCAGCAGGAAAAAAGTAATTAAATAGAGAAGAAGAATAAAGGAGTTAATTAAGGCTGATTAGAGTAAATTCAAGAGGAACATTCAACCGCTTAAAGACCAGCCGCCACAGTTGTACAACTACGGCAGGTTGGCTCTCTTGGGCGAATCGCCGTCATGATACGTCGGCCGCTTTATGACTACTAGGGGGCACGCGCCCGCGGTGAGGCGCCGGAGCCTGACGCGCGTGGCCAGCGGCCGCTATGTCCGCCAGCCATCCGCGATCGCTCCTGACATACAGAACCGGATCTGTCAATGTAAACAGCCTGATCCCCGTTCTGTCTAGGGAGGAAAGACAAATCGTCTGTTCCTAGTGATTAGGAACAGCGATTTCTCTCTACTCCCTGTCAGTTCCCTCCCCCCACAGTTAGAAACATCTCCCAGGGAACACATGTAACCCCTTGATCGCCCCCTAGTGTTAACCCCTTCCCTGTCAGTGACATTTATACAGTAATCAGTGGCTATTTTTAGCTTTTATCGCTGTATAAATGGCAATGGTCCCAAAAAAGTGTCAAAAGTGTCCGATCTGTCAGCCGCAATGTCGCAGGCCTGCTAAAAATCGCTGATCACTGCCATTACTAGTAAAAAAAAAAAAGAATAATATAAATGCCATAAATCTATCCCCTATTTTGTAGATGCTATAACTTTTGTGCAAACCGATCAATATACACTTATTGCTATTTTTTTTACCAAAAGTAGGTAGAAGAATACATATCGGCCTAAACTGATGAAGAAATTTTTTTTTTTACATTTTGATTTTGGATATTTACTAAGGCAAAAAGTAAAAAATACAAATTTTTTTCAAAATTGTCGGTCTTTTTTTGTTTATAGCGCAAAAAATAAGAAACGCAGAGGCGATCAAATACCACCAAAAGAAAGCTCTAATTGTAGGGAAAAAAGGACATAGATTTTATTTGTGTACAGCGTCGAATGACCGTGCAGTTGTCAGTTAAAACGACGCAGTGCCGTATCGCAAAAAATGACCTGGTCATAAAGGGGGCAAATCCTTCCCATCCTTAAAGTGGTTGTAAACCCACGGGGAGAAAAAAAACCCTGCAAGATAAAGGCATAATGAGTATGTATAGCATACTAGCTCATTATGATATACTTACCTTAGATCGAAGCCCCCGCAGCCTTCCCGGCACACCGCTTTGGCCGGCGACATGTCCCCCAGAGTTAAATCTGGGTATCGTGGGTTCCGGCGCTGTGATTGGCCCGGAGCCACGATTATGTCACTCCCACGCATGCGCGCGGGAGCCGCCAGTAACGGCACACTAGCTGAAGAAACGGCTTGTACGAGCCATCTCTTCAGTGCGCATGTGCCGATGACGTCGGCACATGGGTATACAGTGAATATCAAGGTAGCCTATAATAAGGCTTACCTGTAGGCAGAAGTGGTTGTAAAGGGTTTACCACCACTTTAAGTGGTTAATTTAAAAAATGTTTTTTTTTTTTTAACTTGACATGTTGCTTTAAACAGACTTCACTTCACTTGGTTTGGCTACTTACAATATGGAGACCAGGTTCCGCCGCTCATGTTTCACAACGAGGCGTGGTTTTGTGTATTTAGAGCGATGAGTCAGTGCGTCGCCCGTTCCCCAGACGATGTCTTTCTAAGACGAAACGTACGTCAGGTGGTTGACGCACTGATGTCATTGCGGTGTACCTTGTCTAGAGTGGGTGTTTGCAAGCTGGCTGGCTACTGTGTTTTACCGAACGTTTTACCTGCATTTGGATGTAAGTGCAATTTTCTTTTTTAATAAATTGGACCATACTGATTTACACTATGGAGAGCCGTTTTTTCATTTCCTTGGGTTCCAGTTGCTGACTGCCCTGCATATCTACTGGATGGTTCAATACTGTGAAGTCGGGCTGTGATGGTACTGCTGACATCAGGTTGTCTTACAAGCTTGCTTAAGCTTGCCTTCTGGTAGGCGTGTATTTCATGCGGTGGTGGGTTTTTCACAGGGTGCACTTGAGTGTCTATGGGAATGTTTGACCATTCTTCCAGAAGTACATTTGTGAGGTGAGGCACTGATGTTGGACGAGAAGGCCTGGCTCACAGTCTCCACTCTAATTCATCTCAAAGGTGTTCTATTGGGTTGAGGCCAGGACTCTGTGCAGGCCAGTCAAGTTCCTCCACCCCAAACTCACTCATCCATGTCTTTATGGACCTTGCTTTGTGCACTGGTCCAAATCATTTGGTGGAGGGGGGATTATGATGTGGGGTTGTTTTTCGGGGGTTGGGCTTGGCCCCTTAGTTCTAGCGAAGGGAACCCGTAAGGCGTCATCATACCAAGACATTTTGGACACTTTCATGCTCCCAACTTTGTGGGAACAGTTTGGGGATGGACCCTTCCTGTTCCAACATGACTGCGCACCAGTGCACAAAGCAAGGTCCATAAAGACATGGATGAGCGAGTTTGGGGTGGAGAAACTTGACTGGCCTGCACAGAGTCCTGATCTCAACCCAATAGAACACCTAAATGAGGGTGGAGACTGAGAGCCAGGCCTTCTCGTCCAACATCAATGCCTGACCTCACAAATGCGCTTCTGGAAGAATGGTCAAACATTCCCATAGACACACTCCTAAACCTTGTGGACAGCCTTCCCAGAAGAGTTGAAGCTGTTATAGCTGCAGAGGGTGGGCCAACCCAATATTGAACCCTACGGACTAAGACTGGGATGCCATTAAAGTTCATGTGCGTGTAAAGGCAGGCGTCCCAATACTTTTGGTAATATAATGTTTACTACCTTCTGGCTGCTTTCTTTTTGTGAAGAATAATGGAGAGCAGGATGTGTATTTGTATACTTATTAAGTGCGGACTGTGAAATAAGGGAGTCTCATTGCTTCATAAATCATTTGTTTTTTTTAAAGAAAACTTTATTTTTATTTTTTTTTGCTGGGAAATCTACCAAGCCGCCCGAGGAGGAGATTAATCAATTCTGGAAAATGATCTGATGGGTGACATTTTGCAAAACAGCACTTTGACTTGATCTATGGAAGCGCTTAAATTCCTCTCTTTTTCATCAGTAATATTTCCCACAGCAGTGAAAGACTTTTTGTTCATAAATCGTTTATTTTGCCACACAAAAATGACAAATGGGTGTTTGTGTCATCCTCCTCCCGCTCTCCCCGCTGCAAAATGAAGCTGAAAATGATTTCATCCTTAACAGGGTCTGGTAGTACCCTTGAGACCGACGTAGGACTTGCTCACAGAAGCGCCGGATGGCTGGCTTAAAGAAACCCCAGGGATGGGGATTTGTTAGAATAGAAATCCCCACTCTTAACCCTCGTACACACGATCGGATTTTCCGACAGGGAATTGTGAGATGTCAGGCTGTTGGCGGAAAATCCGACCGCGTGTACGCTCCATCGGACAATTGTTGTCGGATTTTCCGCGGACAAATGTTGGATGGCAGGTTTTAACATTTTCCGTGGACAAATGTGTGTTGTCGGATTTTCCGCTCGTGTGTACACAAGTCCGTCGGACAAAAGTCCAAAATACAAACACGCATGCTCGGAAGCAAGGAAGAGCCGGAAGCGGTCGGTCTTGTAAACTAGCGTTCGTAATGGAGAATTAACATTCGTGACGCGGCAATTTATGAAATCTCCAAATGCAGCGCACAATTCTCTTCTTCTTTAATGGGATAATAATGAAGCTGCTTTGCTGGTGATACTGATGGAGTTATTGCAAACGAATATTCAAAGGCTTTTTTTTTTCTAGTGATATCAAGAATAATATTATTATGTTTTTTTTTTTAATTTGGGGCAAGTTACCACAACACCATTATCCCGTAGTTTTTAACTTCCAAATAAAACTTTTGTAAACAAGATCAAGAACAAGATCAAAGATACAACTATGTTAGTGTCCCTTGTCAATTTTACATTGTATCTTTTTAAATGTAACTGACTACTCAGCCAAGTATTATTCTACACATTTTTTTTATTGTGCATTAAAAAAAGAAAACAAATAAAATTAGACATGATATCTTCCAATACAACTTAACCAAAAAGTGCATTCTATGCATCCAAAAATATAGAAAATATACCAAATCAAATTATGATTATAAAACCAAAAAAATAAAATAAAAGCCTCATGCATGTGTCCTGCTTCTTAATATAGGGGGTCAGCAATGCCAAGAGTTGGTGAAAGCAGGGGGGCCGTCATCCGGAGATAATTCCGAAAATCATCCGGATTATTCTCCTGGAGCTCCCGCAGCAAAGGCATATGACAGATTGGATTAATAAAGCAACCAATTTTTGGTCCAAGAACTCCTCCTCCTCCTGTTCCTGGACTGGATTTGGGTCAAAGCAATAACTCCAAGGCCAATAATAAATAACACGTCATCTCCTCCGATTCCTCAACATGGCTGGTTGGTGAACAGCCGTTCAGAGACGAACTGAAAAGCACAAAATGAAAAGCGCAAACTGAAAAGCACAAACTGAAAAGCGCGAAATGAAAATCACGAAAAGAAAAGCGCGAACTGAAAAGCGCAAAATGAAAAGCACGAAATGAAAAGAGCGAAATGAAAAGCGCAGAATGAAAATCGCCAAATGAAAAGCGCAAATCAACACTCACAAAACTTCTACTAAAACAAAATTACCAGAAGGAGCCCAAAGGGTGGCGCTAAAGAGCTGAAAAAACACGTAGTACGTCAGTACGTTCGTGTTTATTGGCCGACAATTTCTTGCCGTATGTATGCAAGACAAAAATCCAGGCACACGCCTTCGGACAAAAGTCAGAGGTTTTGTCTGTGGAAAATCCGATCGTGTGTACGAGGCTTTGGACTTGGTTCACACCTGGGTGTGCGTCCGGAGTGCACACAGGGCTGGTGCTAGACTATTTTGCACCCTAGGCAAGATCAGCTACTTGTACCCAAAGCCCCTCCCCCCAGCTAGCAATGTTATACAGCTGGGGAAATAAAATGGAAAAACAAAAAGCCAAATCTGACACATTCCACGCAAAATTCCAAAAAATAGACTGGACAAAATTATTGGCACCTTCTCAAAGTTGTAAGAAATAATTGCATTCCAAGTATTTGATGCTTATGTAATTTGTAATTAAACTCACCTGTATCAATTAACAGGTGCTGGCAATATAGAAATCATACCGGCAACCAGTTAAAATAGTGAAAAATTGACTCAACCGTTCTGTCGAGAGATTGTCAAGAAGTTTACAGCCCCTGGGACTGTAGCTAATCTCCCTGGACATGGACCAAAGAGAAACATTGGTCAAAGATTGCAATGAAGGATTGTTTGAATGGTAAATAAAGAACCTCGATCAACCTCCAGACAAATTCAAGCTGACCTTCAGGCATAAGTTACAACTGTGTCAGCTCGCACTATATGTCGTCATCTGAATGAAAATAGATGCTATGGTAGGAGACCCATAGCATGGAGCATGGAGAAGAGAAACAGCAGCAAAGAATTGTCTGAGGATTTGAGGAAAAAATTGAGGAAAAGCATGGACAATCTCAAGGTTACAAGTCCATCCCCAGAGATCTTAATGTTCCTGTGTAAACTGTGCACAACATTGTCAAGAAGTTTACAGCCCGTGGCACTGTAGCTTATCTCCCTGGACGTGGACCAAAGAGAAAAATTGGTCAAATATTGCAATGAAGAATTGTTGGAATGGTAGATAAAGAACCTCAATCAACTTCCAGACAAATTCAGGCTGACCTTCAGGCACAGGTTACAACTGTGTCAGCTTGCACTATACGTTGTCATCTGAATGAAAAGGGATGCTATGGTAGGAGACCCAGGAGGACCCCACTGCTGACACAGAAACATAAAAAAGGCAAAACTTACCTGAGGAAGCCAAAATCCTTTTGGAAGAATGTGCTGTGGACAGACAAAACAAAATTACAGCTTTTTGGTAAAGCCCATCATTCTACTGTTTTCACAAAAAGAAATGAGATCTACAGCCAAACTTGGTGGAGGTTCACTGATGTTTTGGGGTTGCTTTGCTGCTTCAGGCACTGGATGTCTTGACCATGTGCATGGCATTATGAAATCTGAAGACTACCAAAGAATTCTGGGGTGCAATGTAGGGCCCAGTATCAGTAAGTTGGGTCTTTGTCAGAGATCATGGGTCTTACAGCAGGACAATAACCCAAAACACACGTCAAAAAGCACCCAGAAATGGTTTATGACAAAGTGCTGGAGAGTGCCGAACTGGCCAACAATGAGTCCAGATGTAAATCCCTCAGAGCACCTGTGGAGAGGTCTCAAAACAGCCGTTGGGAAAAGGAACCCTTCCAATCTGAGAGGCCTGTAGCAGTTGGCAAAAGAAGAGTGGTCCAAAATTCCAGTAGAGAGGTGTAAGAAACGAATTGATGGTTACAGGAAGCGTTTGATTTCATTTTTTCTTCCAAGGGGTGTGCTACCAAATATTAAATTGAGAGTGCCAATAATTTTGTCCAGTCATTTTTGGAGTTCTGCATGGAATGTGTCAGATTTGGACTTTTTGTTTCTCCACTTTTTTGTGTAGTAGCAATACTTCCTCAGCTATGAGGAAAGATTAGAGGAACTGAATTTATTCTTTCCTGAGTAGAGATGGGGGGGGATATGATCAACATGTACAAATACACAAGGGGTCCATATAGTGATCTTGGTGTTGAGTTATTCACTTTAAGGTCATCACAGAGGACAATGGAGCACTCTTTATGCCTGAGGAAAAAAGATTTCATCACCAAATACGGAAAGGTTTCTTCACGGTAAGAGCTGTGAAAATGTGGAATAGACTTCCTTCAAAGGTGGTTCTGGCCAGCTCAGTAGATTGCTTTAAAAAAGGCCTGGATTCTTTCCTTAATATACATAATATAACTGGATACTAGCATTTATAGGTAAAGTTGATCCGTGGAATATCTGATTGCCTCTCGGGGAATCAGGAAGGAATTTTTTCCCCTGCTGTAGCAAATTGGATCATGGTTTGCTGGGTTTTTTTGCCTTCCTCTCGATCAAATGTGGGTGAAGGATTGCATATATTCCCTTTATGAATGCAAACACATGTTAACCTCTTTATGCAGTGAAGTTCTACTATCTGGTGAGTTTTCACGTTGAGTGTTTGGTGGCGGTTATTGACCTTTCTGTGCACCAATTTTCCCATACATTTGTTGGGCGATTTGCAACATTTTATGATTGGATCTCTTGAGATCTTTATAATGGAGATGGACATTGGGTGTGGAATGCACCATCTGTAATAGACAGTCTCATTCTGTCTCCACCAATTGTTACTTTATCCTAAACTGTCCCCCCCCCCCCCAAAAAAGAAAATGGTCAATTTTGGATGGACCGCCTCTTTAAAACTAAGAAAATAATGAAAGACTTGGCTGCTCTTTTTAATTTTTACATCGTCCGATCGATCATCTATCAAAGGAACACAAGCAAGACAGATGATAGAAGCTTGCTTGTATTTTGCTTTCTGTCCCTGACACTGATACATGACCATATTGAATATTCAAACAAGAACTTCTATCAAAGTCTCCATTCAGCACTCAGAACGAAACAGCGTAAAACCATTTGTCAGGGAAAAAAAAAACAAAACTTGTTTTTCCCTTTCGATAGGCGCCTCTGTAATTTTTTTTTTTTCTCCATTGATAAATCTCGCTAGGTAATTTTCGGTGTGTTTTGGAGCTGATAGACTTGATAAATGGCCCAGCTTCTTCGCCTTCATTTCAATATCCCCCGATAATTCTCCCAGCCAAATCTAAGAGACTTGATTAAATCTTTCGCTTGTCACAGCTGCGAGCGGGGTTTTTTTTTTTCTTTTTTTTTTATCTTTAAAATTACTTTATCCCTGCAAAAACTTGTTTGTGCCGCGATACGGAGGCTCCGGTGAATAGATTTTGTCTGCGGAGGTGTTATGGAGACGTGAAAAATACATAATCATTATCTAAATCTTTCAACTTGCAGAATGTTTACCATCAATTACTGCTGCTAAAAAAAAATTATCTTGCAAGGAGCAAACAGCTGAATTTGTAATCACTTTTATTAAAGGTAGTATGTTAACTTATTGTGTTTTTAGATGTTTAAAATATTTTTAATCAGCAGTCTGCATTAACTAGTTGCAGACTTTGGGTGTGCTACACACGCCCAAAAAAAGGTCATCTTATGGAGGACGGGTGTAGCACGCCCAGTCCTGCCCTGCACCCCCATCCCAGTATACAGCAATTTGGCTGTGATTAAAGTGGTTGTAAAGCTTAAATATTTTTTATCTTAATGCATTCCTTGCAGCCCCCCCCTTTACCTGAGCCCTCATTCGATCCAGCGCCATGCACGTCTGCAGCTCTTCTTTCCCTTTATTTCCGGTTCTTGCTGGCTTTGCTGAGGCACCAGGAGCCACTGGCTCCCACTGCTGTCAATCAGCAGATGATGTCTCTTTAGACGAAACGCGTCGGGACGACCCTGCGGATGTCATTGCGTTGTTCATACTGTACATTTAAAGCGCTTTATACACCTACTACATGTGAGTGTTCCCAATTTTATTAAACATATTACATTTTTTTAGGTTCACACTATGTGGAGTTTTTTATTTTCTGGTTATACTGTTTGACTGCATGAGGAGACCTAGTACGTCACTCTGGCCATTTCTAAGGATTGCTGTTCTGTGCTGTGTCCTGGACGGATGAATCATCTTCCACTCTGATCTCGAATACAGGTGAAGAGGTTTCATGCATTGGTGTTTACACCACAAGCCTTGTTGACTCATTGAGCATAAGCCCATTTGAGTCCTTTTCGTCCAGTAAGCCTTCACACAACCGGTGGTGGTTCCATTTCTGTTTTTTCACTCAACAGTGATGTCACGTGGAAATGCCTTTCCTTGTTTAGAAGTTAATTTCTCTACACTCTTCCCTTATGGACTTTTTTTTACGTTGTATCAACTTCTATATGACAGTATATGGACTTATAGAACATTAGAAGTCTTATGATATTCACATCAATTTTCAATATATTTATATATACTTTTTGTGGTCATTCACATTATACTTATTGATTTTTCACATATGAATTTGTAGAAGTAAAAAATTCTATTTATATTTTTTGTGGTTATTCACATTATACTTCATTGGTTTTGCATATATACTTTTAGGCGCTGCACATAATTTTATATATAGAATCAAAGCCAGCAACGTGGGAGCGGAACCGAGTCCCGCTGTCAGTGTCAATGGATGTTTTTTGAAGTTTACCAGCAGGGGAGTTTATGGGCTGTTGTCTGAACGCCCTAAAATCACGTTCTTCTGAACACAAAAAAACGCTGAATGCTGAAAAACGCTCATAAACGCGCATAAACTCTCATAAACTGTCAGAGACCATGAATCAGACTGAGACAGAAGTACAGTTTTGGATTGGAGACATGGACAGCTTCAACATTTTGCGCGTGGTTTACCTCAAGCCATACGCTCCCCCACCTCCTCCACCCCTTTTGAGAAGCTGTGCACGTCTGCCAATCCAATCCCGCACTCTATATCTGTCCTGTTTGAGATGCTGCTAGGGCAAGGACCCAAGGGGAAACCAATATACATTCGTTAATGGGAAAGAGACCTGCAACATGAGTTTACTGAGCTGCAACTTGACCATCTATACCGCCTAACTCACTTTAGTTCTGTTGACACAAAAATACAGGATAATGGGTTCAAAGTAATGACAAGATGGTGTAGGGTCCCTACCAAACTCGCTAAAATATACCCAACCTCCTCAGATGTTTGTTGGAGGGACTGTGGATATAGGGGTTCATTTCTGCACATTTGGTGGGATTGCCCTAAGTTACATCCTTACTGGTAGGACATTAGACCCCAAATAAACCTCATATTGAACATAGACCTCCCTGACTCTCCGATGGGCTTCCTCCTGCATGTCCCCACCATCCCTCTCAGCCTTTACTGAAAGTCGGTACTGCCTCATCTCCTGAATGTGGCTAGGAGATTGATCCCCATCTACTGGAAAAGCAGACAAGTTCCAAGCCACGCGGAATGGATCCATCTTGTGAACGATATTAGGGATGCAGAGGAATGGATGGCGACATGTAAGGACAGACATGATAAATGGGATGGAAGTTAGGCCACTTGGATTCATTATGTATACAAGGCCCATACAAACACACAACCAACGGACATCGTCCCGGTAGGAGGAGTGTAACTGTCAGAAATGCTATAGACTTGACTTGATCATCCGAGAGATTTGATACATGACGGCTAGCATAATTTATTAGAGTGCACTTTTTTTTTCTTTTCTTTTTGTTGTTTAATTCTAATGTTTTATGTATCTTTATCTGTTTACCATCTGGTTTTATTTTTTTTCTGCCCAAATCAGTGGTGTCTGTTCATTAATGCCGCTAAAGTTTGGCAGCAGGGCTAGAGACAAATTAATAGTGATATGGCTCATATGTTCTCATGACCACGAAGTAGACGCCTCCGTCTCTAACACCCTCTATGTTGGATGGCCAACCGGGCCTTATATTATATGTACTCTGTTCAAATACCCCTGTGGGCTGCTTTGTCCTTTTCCCTTTCTTAGCTGTTATCTGATCGTTATTGTCTTTTTGACCATTTTGTCAGAACTGTGAACATCAATAAAGATTATATTTTAAAAAAAAAAAACGTGGGAAAGGAACTGACGGGTGGATACAGTGCAAATCAGCAGAGTGGAAAGTGGATCTTCCTAATCATACAGACACCGTGTTATTGCTGGTATATAACCTGACCAGCCACAGTCTCTGGTGAGTCATTCTTAGGACTTCATTGATGAAGGAGCACCTAAGAGTTTTGAACACATGAATTATTGGATCACGTTTTTTCGTTGAAGATTGAAATTTGGATTTTGTTTGGTTGCACACACGCATTTGGAGTTATTACATTTTTTTTGTTTTTTCTGTTTTTTGCCTTGGACTTTTGTAATTTGGAACACTTTTTTATATTATATGTTTCATATATTTTTTTAGTTTTGAATATGTTCACATATGCTTTTTTTTTCACACCTGATACACTAATGAAGTCACATGCCACCGGGGAGGGAAAATGGCTAATTGGGTCCAATTTGGACATTTTCACTAAGGGGTGTACTCACTTCTGTTGCCAGTGGTTTAGACATTAATGGCTGTGTGTTGAGTTATTTTGAGGGGACAGCAAATTTACACTGTTATACAAGCTGTACACTCACTACTTTACATTGTAGCAAAGTGCCATTTCTTCAGTGTTGTCACATGAAAAAGATAGAATAAAATATTTACAAAAATGTGAGGGGTGCAGGGGCGTTGCTAGGTCTACAAAAGATCTGGGGCTAGAGCCCATAGCAGCGTAGTAAAGAAAGTCATACGCTTGGGTGGGCATACACATGTATTTACAGTAATATACGTGTGGGTGTATATATATCCCCAGAGAGCCCCCCGCTTACATCAGGGTCCCCAGAGAGCCCCCCCCCTTACATCACCTTAAATCAGGGTCCCCAGAGAGCCTCCTCCTTACATCAGAGTCCTCAGAGAGCCTCCCCCTTCCATAAGGGTACCCAAAGGCCCCCCCCCCACTTACATCAGGGTTCCCAGAGAGGCCCACTTACATTGGGGTCCCCAGAGAGCCTCCCCCTTAAATCTGGGTCCCTAGAGAGCCTAGGCCTTAAAATCAGGGTCCACAGAGAGCCTCTCCCTTACATCAGGGTCCCCAGAGAGCCCCCCCCCCACTTACATAAGGGTCCCCTCCCCTCCCCTCCCCTTGGGGACCCCTGCAGAGACTCGGGGCTATTGGCCTCAGATTCGGGGCTATAGCCCCAAAAGCCACCCCCTAGCAACGCCCCTGGAGGGGTGTACTCACTTTAGTGAGATACTGTGTGTGTGTATGTATATATATATATATATATATATATATATATATATATATATACATACACATATATACACACACACGTGTTTGAGCTTTGGGGTGCACAACCTAATACAATAGCCTGCACACACCTATGATACTTAGCTTCCCTTCGTATAAAAATGTGCACAATTATCTGAGAAAAAAAATCCACATCAAACATTACTTCTACCTTCAGGTCTTCGAACTCATCAACCAGTTAATCTGAAGTAGGAACTTCCTCACGTTGCCGGATAGTGGAGATCAGGTCAGGACCCACCGCTGCAGATTCTAATAACAGGGTAATTTTTTTTTTTTCATCTAAAAACCTATTTATTATATCACAGTCGCTGCCTTTGGCACCTTTGCTTTGTGTGGAAGCAACATGGTATAATTTAGCACCTTCGGATTTCATACACAGGTCAGGCTTATTTCAGAAGACAGAGTAGGGATTTTCAAGGGAAAATAATTGATGCCCCGGGGAACGGGAATCTCAATCCTTAGGAAACTCTTTCACATTCCATGGGTTCGCTGAGAGAACCAAGGACTCGCTGCAAAGAATAAAATTTTTTTTTTTTTTCCAAATAGCAAGTGTTGAGCATAACTTTATTTTTATCTACTGGTTATATTTAGACCGGGTCCCTCAATAATGTTCTGGATTTGTTTTATTTTTAACTTCAACAGAAAAATCTTAGCTATAAATGAGCTGAAAGCGAATCTTAATTTCACTTTTTTTTTTTTTTTTTACAGGCGCAAGGTTGATGAAAAAGGTAATTAAAGACAAACATTTTAGATTTATTTTTTTCCAACAGAGCCAGATGGAACCAGTAAAAGAACGCTTTTAATTGCCACTTAGGATTTTAATAGGAGCAGTGCTAACGTACGCACTAAAAAATGACTTACAAAACTGGGATAATGAGGAAACTCATTCTTTTCTAGAATTAAATTGTTTGCAGCTTTGTTTTTTTTTTTCCTGCTGTAATTTTAGAAAAATGTGGCCTATTTTTTTACAGTAAGCCATCAAACTGTTATATTATATATTTTTTTTTTTAGTTTTTGCCTATTATTCTGTTATTTTTCTCTTTTTTTTTTAGCATAAGTTTTTTTTGTTGGGGAAGGCTGTATCTTGTTCCTATCCCAGATTTTTATAGGCCAGGGATATCAAACTCAATTTCATTGCGGGCCGCAACAGCATCATGGTTGCCCTCAAAGGGCCGATTGTATCTGTAAGACTACAGTGCCTTGAAAAAGTATTCATACCCCTTAAAAATTTTCCACATTTTGTCATGTTACAACCAAAAACGTAAATTTATTCTATTGGGATTTTATGTAATAGACCAACACAAAGTGGCACATAATTGTGAAGTGGAAGGAAAATGATAAATGATACAAATAAATATGTGAAAAATGTAGCGTGCATTTGTATTCAGCCTCCTTTACTCTGATACCTCTAACTAAAATCTAGTGGAACCAATTGCCTTCAGAAGTCACCTAATTAGTAAATAGAGTCCACCTCTGTGTAATTTAATCTCAGTATAAATGCAGCTGTCATGTGAAGCCCTCAGAGGTTTGTTAGAGAACCTTAGTGAACAAACAGCATCATGAAGGCCAACACACCAGAGAGATCAGGGATAAAGTTGTGGAGAAGTTTAAAGCAGGGTTAGGTTAAAAAAAAAAATATGCTAAGCTTTGAACATCTCACAGAGCTCTGTTCAATCCATCATCCGAAAATGGAAAGAGTATGGCACAACCGCAAACCTACCAAGACATGGCCGTCCACCTAAACTGACTGGCCGGGCAAGGAGAGCATTCATCAGAGAAGAGCCAAGAGGTCCATGGTAACTCTGGAGGAGCTGCAGAGATCCACAGCTCAGGTGGGAGAATCTGTCCACAGGACAACTATTAGTCGTGCTCTCCACAAATCTGACCTTTATGGAAGAGTGACAAGAAGAAAGCCATTGTTGAAAAAAAAAAGCCATAAGAACGCGCTTCCTGGATAAGACCATTAGTGGTGGAAAACTAACACTGCACATCACCCTGAACACACCATCCCCACTGTGAAACATGGTGGTGGCAGCATCATGTTGTGGGGATTCTTTTCTGCAGCAGGGACAGGGAAGGTGGTCAGAGTTGATGGGAAGATGGATGGAGCCAAATACAGGGCAATCTTAGAAGAAAACCTGTTGGAGTCTGCAATAGACTTGAGACTGGGGTGGAGGTTCACCTTCCAGCAGGACAACGACCCTAAACATACAGGTGCACAACCTAATACAATAGGCTACGCACACCTCTGATACTTAGCTTCCTCCTCGTAAAAAAATGTGCACAATTATCTGAAAAAAATCCACATCAAACATTACTGCTACCTTCAGGTCTTTGAACTCATCAACCAGTTAATCTAAAGTATGAGTATAAATACTTTTTCAAGGTACTGTATATACATTTATCCAGGGTTTTTTTTCCTCAGAGAATAGGTGCAGGGACTCAACCACGCCCCCCCATTAACCGAATCAAATAGTGGGTGTAGCCAAACAGTGGGAGGATCTTAATGGGGCATCAAAGACAAGGAGTTCATTATGTGTGGAGTTCAGAGATGTGCTATGTACAGAATGCAGAGTTCAGGGATGTTTTGCTAAGAGAAAATGGTCTTTTCTGGCACATATGTATTATATCAACAAAATATGTACATCTTTATTTAGACAGATATATAAAAGCTGAACAACATTTAAAATCAAGTCATATCAACATTTGTATATCCATTAGTTGATTCACAAAAGTGTACTGATTTCACCCATAGGACTTGCTTACTGCCCTGAGTATAATTGTGAACGACACCAATAGGTACTCTGTACAGTAAAAATCAGTCGGGGACTGCTGCAGCCCAGAGTAGGTAGTTTCTGCTCAACCAGTTTCATGCTCAGAAAGCGCTTCTTCAGGAGCTTAAATGGATGGCTACATAAATGAGAAATATAACATCAAAATACCATTCATGAGTTTGAATTTTATTGATATAAAACATATGTGCTTGAAAAGTCCATTTTCTCGTTCCAAAACTTCTTCTTGGATTTGTTAGGACGTGGCACAGTATGTTGTATTGGTGTCCACAGTGCCACCCTGTGGTGACACTATTCATGCGGTCTATTTAAGTGAGTTCAGGGATGTCCTATGTACAGAGTGCAGAGTTCAGGGATGTTCTATGTACAGAGTGCAGAGTTCAGGGATGTTCTATGTACAGAGTGCAGCATTCAGGGATGTTCTACAGTGGGGACGGAAAGTATTCAGACCCCCGTAAATTTTTCACTCTTTGTTATATTGCAGCCATTTGCTAAAATCATTTAAGTTCATTTTTTTCCTCATTAATGTACACACAGCACCCCATATTGACAGAAAAACACAGAATTGTTGACATTTTTGCAGATTTATTAAAAAAGAAAAATTGAAATATCACATGGTCCTAAGTATTCAGACCCTTTGCTGTGACACTCATATATTTAATCCAGGTGTTGTCCATTTCTTCTGATCATCCTTGAGATGGTTCTACACCTTCATTTGAGTCCAGCTGTGTTTGATTATACTGATTGGACTTGATTAGGAAAGTGACACACCTGTCTATATAAGACCTTACAGCTCACAGTGCATGTCAGAGCAAATGAGAATCATGAGGTCAAAGGAACTGCCTGGAGAGCTCAGAGACAGAATTGTGGCAAGGCACAGATCTGGCCAAGGTTGCGGGCTATGTCCAGAGTGCAGAGTTCAGGGATGTTCTATGTCCAGGTTGCAGAGTTCAGGGATGTTCTATGTCCTGGTTGCAGAGTTCAGGAGTGCGCTTTGTACAGAGTGCTGAGTTCAGGGATGTGCTATGTACAGAGTGCAGAATTCAGGTGTGCGCTTTGTACAGAGTGCAGAGTGTACTTAGAACACTCCTGAACCCTGCACTCTGTACATATCACACTCCTGAACTCTGCACTCTGTACAAAGCGCACTCCTGAAGAGTGCAGAGATCAGGTGTGTGCTATGTACAGAGTGGAGAGTTCAGGATTGTGCTATGTACAAAGTGCAGAGTTCAGGAGTACGCTATGCGCAGAGTTCAGAGTTCAGGAGTGTGCTATGTACAGATTGCAGAGTTCAGGAGTATGCTATGTACAGAATGCAGACTTCAGGAATGCGCTATGTACAGAGTGCAGAGTTCAGAAGTGTGCTATGTACAGAGTGCAGGGTTCACGAGTGAGCTATGTACAGAGTGCAGTGTTTAGTGATGGGCTATGTACAGAGTGCAGAGTTCAGGAATGTGCTATGTACAGACTTCAGGGATGTTCTATGTCCAGAGTGCAGAGTTCAGGAGTGCGCTGGGTTCAGTTCTCTTTCATCCCCCCATCTCCTACCACTGCAGACATATCCCTCCACAGTCAAAGTTTCCTCGCATCTCACCTACCCGGTCTGGCTGTAGTACCTCTTGGCAGTTTAGGTGGCTCCTCCAGTTGCAAGGAGATCATTGGTTGCCATCTGTGCACCTGGGCACAGATTTAGATCACAGTGCAGCTTACAACGTGATGCCCCCTCCCACACTGCACCTACATCTCCATTTTCCTTGTTCCCGCCATGAGAGCAGGGCAGGCAGGGATCTGTGAGAGCTGCCGAGAGGAAAGTGTGTGCATGGGCCACAAAAAATGGCCTGGTGGGCTGGATACGGCCTTGTGTTTGACACACGTGGTCTAAGCTATATTATTTTCTTGCATTTTGTCTTAAAAAAAAAATAATATCATTTCAAATTAAAATATAAATAAGTTTACAGTTTTTAAAATGTATTCATTTATTTATTTTTCGTCTTTCAATGAATTTTAAAAAATGCACTTGCGTTGTGGTCAAATAAATGTTTTTATTTTTTTTATTTTATTTTTGTACAAATCACATATGATATGTTTTTTTTTTGTAAATAGATGTAATTGTAAATGATTCTTTAAAAAAAAAAAAAAAAAAAATTCACAAGACTTTATATTCCCCCCCACCTTGAAAAAAAAAAAAAATATATATATAGATTTATTCAAATTTTCCCTTTAACCTGTCACTTTTGGACAGCGGATGCACTTTTGTCAGCCAACCATTATTTTGGGGATTGTACGTGAACCTAACCTGTATCATACATTTAAGGGCAAGGATTGGACTGAACGGTATGGGGCCCAATATTTACCAATTTCTAATTTTAAGAGTTTGGGACGTATGTGAATATCAATACAGAACACAAACGTCTACTTTCATAGGAGTGGCAGCTCGACGTTAAGTTTCTTATACATTTTTATACATGTTCAGTACAGTTCCTCAAAAATATTGATTTGATTTTAATCCAGTGTCTTAACCAATTTTCCTTTGACGGTTATCGGTCACTCATCAACCTCCAAATGGGCCAATTTGTTTGAGTACAATAAACAAGATGGGTAGATTGTGAGTTTCTTGGCAATGAGTAACTAAATATAAGACAGTGTTTTAACTTCTTTCCCTCTACTGTAGCACCATGAGTAATCCTAGAACATTTTTTGTTGGAAGGTAAACAAATTTCTATTCAGTGTAAAAACATAAAAGGCCAAACCAAAAAAAAAAAAAAGTACAAAGTTCATAATGACGACTTCAATCCGTGTGTCTTCTTCTGTAACCAGTGAGTACAGTTTATATAGAATCCTAATAATACAGATTATCGATGCCATGCAAACGCTCACGTATCGTGATCCCTGCTCGAAAAATAGAGAGCTTTATGTTACAATTCTTCACACCTAGTTGAGTCTCAACTTCCAAGTCTCTAGAAAAAAAAAATCTGTAATTTTGTTGAGGATTGTCTCAAAAATAGATCACTTTTATTTAACGAAACCTTCATTTTTTTTTTTTTAATTCTGTGAAGAGGTTAAAAGTCAATCGATATTGAACCCTGAGCGCAATCTTCTCGACCTCGCGAGTAAATTTCGCAAGGGATCTCCTCCATGACCCGGTCTTCGATGCCCTTGTCGGCACAGTCGTGGGACTGTTTAAACGCGTACGTGCTTTTCTTGAAGGTACTGTTAAACGTTTTCATGGGCTGCGGCTGGGCGAAATCGTTGCGAAACGGAAGTTCCATGGAGCTCAGGTTGGTCCTGCTGTGTTTCAGAGTGGCCGTTTGGGAACCACAGTGATGATCGTGAATACACCGAGACGTGGCGGAGGAGCGCCTCGTTTTTTGGTAGTTCTCCAGTTCTTCGGACAAGTCGGCTAAATCGGCGGAAATCTCTTTGTCCCTGAGGGAGAAGAGCTCGTAGTGAGGTGGGTCAAAAACCTCCTGGAAACCGGTTTTGTTGAACGTGGTCTTGCGGGCCATGATCTTTTTACGGGGCTGTTTGACTTGGACCAGAATGGAAATTATGAGAAGGACCAAGACAATTCCAGAGGTTATCCCAATAATGGTCCCATGGGTCTTGGTAATTTGCTCAAACAGTCCAGCTTCTTTTCTTTCTGCAACCAAAAAATATAAATAATTAGGCACTTAGACAAGGATGCACAAAGTCTACCCATTAATGTGCTGTATGTATGTTTATGTAAATTCCTTAAGGGATCTAAAACAGGGATGTCCAACCTGCAGCCCAACAAAAAATCATAAACTTACTTAAAGCAGATCTTCAGTCGTTTTTTTGAACTTCCCATCTATTAAATCTTCTGCTCTTGTTGTTGTTTTAACTTTGGACAGTTAAACATTTTTTTTCTGCCAGTAAATGCCTTATACAGCCCACTTCCTGTTTCTTGTCTGGTCATAAGCCTAGGTGTATGACATCATGCACAGGTCTCTCTCTCACTCTCCTGAGAGTTTGCCAGGAAGGGAGGGGGGGGTGAGTCATAAGAGGGCCAATGAGAGCTGCAGGTGTGCCTCTGTGTAAATCCAGGAAGTGAACAGGCAGCAGCTTCAGCTGCCCACAGTTAAAATGGCTGCAGCCAGACTCAGTGGGGGGAGATTTCTGCAGCATATTTGGCAAGTACAGAATCACAGTATATATAAAATAATATGCAATGTGGTTGGAGGGCAGCTTCAGAATGGCAAAGATGTTTTTATTACAAATTATGTGAGTGGACTGCAGTTCCTCTTTAACCACTAGCCGACAAGCCGCCATCATTGTACTGTGGCAGGTCGGCTCTCCTGCGCAAATCGCCGTAGCTGTGCGTTGGTTTGCGCAGACGCGATAGTCTGCCGGCGGCCTGCAATCGCCTATTACACAGACAGAACGGGGAACTGCCTTTGTAAATAAGGCGATTCCTCGTTCTGACAGGGGACTTGTCAGAGTTCTACTGTTCCCATTGATCTCTGTCATGTCCCTGGTAGCCCCCCCCTACAGTTAGAACATGCTGAGGGAACACACTTAACCCCTTGATCGCTCCTATTGTTAACCCCTTCCCTGCCAGTGTCATTTATACAGTAATCAGTGGCTATTTATAGCACTGATCGCTGCATAAGTGTCAACGGTCCCAAAAAAGTGTCAAAAGTGTCCGACTAGTCCGTCGCAATGTCACAGTCCTGCTAAAAATCGCAGATCGCCGCCATTACTAGTAAAAAAAAAAAATAATAATATCCCCTATTTTGAAGTTGCTATAACTTTTGCGCAAACCAATCAATATACGCCTATTGCGATTTTTTTTACCCACAATATGTAGAACAATACATATCGGCCTAAACTCATGAACAAATTTATTTTTTTAGACTTTTTTTTTGGATATGTATTATAGCAAAAAGTTAAAAAAAATATTGTTTTTCAAAATTGTCACTTGTTTAACAATAAAAATAAAAACCGCAGAGATGATCAAATACCACCAAAAGAAATTTGTGGGAAAAATAGGACGTCAATTTTATTTAGGTACAGTGTCGCACGACCGCGCAATTGTCAGTTAAAGTGACGCAGTGCCGTGTCCCAAAAATTGGCCTGGTCATTAAGGGGGAAAAATCTTCCGGGGCTGAAGTGGTTAAAATGTTGATTTTTTTTTTTTTTTTTCTCCTTTTTCGTAAAAATGCATTTACATTTAGCGAACACATGCACCCGAAGAAAAATTCCACAGTGCCTCTTTACGGGACTTATATAAGTTTTTATCTTCCCAAAGAAAAATCTCCCACTCTTATTCAAGTCATCAGTTTTCGGCAGCACCTATATTTGTGAGCAACTGTTTTCAAGGATGAAGCACACAAAGGGCAAAATTAGAAACAAAATATCTGATGAGCACCTTGAGAATTCATTGAAGAATTGCTACTCCATCCATCCATCCAATCAGAGATTGATGCTTTTGTTTATCAAAAACAGTGTCAAGTATTGCATTCGTTTTATGTTGTCCTCTTTTACTTTAATAAAAAATATTACAAAAAAATGAAGTCTTATCACTTAGATAGGTACATTATCTATATTTATGATCATTAACTTTCCTTATTGTTAGTGTATTTTATGTGCTGTCCAAGACAATTCTTCTTCCAGTGTGGCCCAGGTTAGATTTTGGATTTAAAGGCTCCAATTTCATTAGCAGTCCTTGTTTGCAGCTAGTCACACTGAACTTAGTGTATATAACTGAAGACATTTCACCAAGTGGCTTCCTTGTTCCACTTGAGTAACATACCCCAGCATTCTGGACAGATAGGACAGTTGGTTCACAAGAGGTGTAAAAGAGGCTATCTGTGTCAAACCAGAACAGGAGTTAAAGAAGTATAGCCAAAGCTCTACTGAGTAAAAATTTCCAACGCGCTCTTGCAGGATCCAAATACATTTTATGACAATATCAGGTATAAAGTTGCTGATGCATTTCAGATAAAAGACCTTCAGCTGGTGAACCAGTGTCCTGTGCAAACCTAAATATCCTGTCTATGCAAAGAGTGAAGGGAGAGTACTCGTTCCTCCTCTGTATCAGGGCCTGGACCTGAACCTGAACTTGGGACATCTACTGTGTTTGGCAGTAACTCTTCTCGCTGAGCCACCTAAGATAACTCCTTGCCTGACTGCTTAGACAACCTTGCCTTATGTCTTGTTTCTCATGGAACCTTGGACTCTTTATCCCTCGCAAGGACTTCCAGATTTAAGCTATGTCTCTGCACTTCTTGTTTGCCAGATTATTGTGCTCTCCCCAGCCAATATCTTGCTCTTGTCACTCCTGCTGCCCTTCGTATCTTTGCTGCCACTCGTTACTGACCTTTGGCTTGTTCCTCCACTGCGCTTCTGCTTGATCCCCCCCTGCAAACACTTGTTACCAATCTTTAGTTTGCTTACTGACTACACTCCTGCCTGATACGTACCTGCTATATCTGCTACTGGACCCTGGCTTGCTTCCCTCCTGGGGGGAGGGGGGCATTCCTGAGGACCATGACCTGGTACTATCACGCAGCAAAACCCATCTCCACCATCAGGAGCATCTTTGCTGCCAGTCGTTACTGACCTTTGGCTTGTTCCTCCACTACGCTTCAGCTTGATCCCCCCCTGCAAACACTTGTTACCGATCTTTAGTTTGCTTACTGACTACACTCCTGCCTGATACCTACCTGCTATATCTGCTACTGGACCCGCTTTGCTCCCTTCCTGGGGGGGTGATCCTGAGGACCACGACCTGGTACTAACACGCAGCAAAACCCATCTCTACCATCAGGAGCTCTGGTGAATGATGGTTAGTACTTAGACCCCGCACTTCAGGTGAGCCCACGTCATCCACCAGGGTGACCTGCTTGTTTGCTTATCCAGCTGGTTGGTGGGAGTCTCTCTAAAGTCACTAAAGTGTATCTAAAGGCAAAATCTCTGCTTTTTTTTTTGGATAGAGAGTGGCACGTTTTTATGAATCACCTTCTCTATTTGTCCTGGTGACCATTGTCGCTGAGACACCTGGGGAACACCTGTTTTGGTGACACCTGTCTAAGAGGGACATTCAAATCAGTTTGCAGAAATGTTCTCTTACTTGCTGTTGAATCTCTTAGACAAGAAATGAAGGGAAATTTCCCCACTAGGATATTCTTGTCTATAAAGTGCAGCAGCATCTTCTCACAAATTGTGGTGCTCAGTGGGAGGATTGGAGTGGTCACTTTCCTGGGTAATGATCACTGACAGTGGGATGTACATGAAAAAGGTGTGTTTTATGGAGTGATTGCCTCTGCAGCCTCTCTAGTGGTTCCTAGGCCAGCCAATTACTGATGTAAAGGAGTGACGATATGATGGACTGGACATTGATAGTCGTCTGCATGGTAACAATGGTGGGACTTTCTGAAATACCGGTTTTTAGGAAAACACTTCTTTCAACCTGAGAATTTTTGGATTTTATTATCATTTATACCTATAATAAATTAATGTAATGTTCGTGTACATGTTATTTTAAAGTACTAGCAGTAGCCATCTGCATGGTGACAATGGTGGGACTTTTTTGAAATGACTGTGTTTAGTGTTTAAGAAAATACTTCCTTTACCCTGAGAATTTTGGACTTTATTATCAGGTTCTCCTTCTGGGGATCTATTTGTCCTTGATGACCATTGTCACCAAGACGCCAAGGGAACACCAGTTTCGGTGTCACCAATTCTGATCAGCGTGCAGAAAATTTCTCTCACTACTTATTGTATCCCCTGGACATGAAATGAAGGGAAACTTCCCCACCGGGACATCCTTGACTATACATTCGAGCATAAAATCCATGGCTCTCACCTCTGCAGTGGTTTTCATCCCAGGGGTAGGCACAGTTCTGTATGCCGTTACAGACCAGGGAGTTGTTAATGCACATGTTACTGTGACAGAAGAAGGTGTTTTCCCCACACGGAGCTAGGAAAAAAAAAACAAAAAACACTCAAGTACAATATAATACAGCACTTTCCAAACGTTACTCACCGGCATGCCAACATCAAAACATTTGCTGTGCTTGAATATCTCCATGCTGTTATACAGAATAAGTCATTTTGACCATTGAGAGCAAAGTGGCGGGTTCTCTTAATAGTCCCCCCCCACCTTTCCTGCATTCTTCCACTGCTCTGTTTATCTCTCTAAGTGAAGGTCCAGAACCAGGCTGTGCTATCTGATTTACAAAACTGGCTGTATACAATGCAATATGAAGGAGGAACACCCCAGGTTCTGCACACCAACAAAGCCCAACCGTCTCTATAGTAAAAGAAGCCTCAGCACAAGCTCTGTCCAGGCCAAACCCGATGTGTTTTGCCCCTCCATGACTAATCCCTGTGGGTGGGGTGAAATGCTTCGGTGCATGCTCTGGATGGAGCCTGGGCTGAGACTGCTTTTACTATAAGGACTCTTTGGTTTTGTTGGTGTGCAGCACCTGGGGTGTTCCTCCTACATATTGCATTCATTAAGCCTAGATGGGTTCTCCCCTAGCCTGTACCCTCAGAGGGAGTCACCAGATTTGGACAGGAACGGCACCCCTAATCCTTTGGCGTGGCTGCATAGAATGACACATTTTTGGCAAACAAAACGGTTCACATCTTTGTTTTTCAAATCTGTTTTGAGCTGTCTGCCTGGAGTTTAAGGTAATATCCACTACCCGGTATACTGCCAATATCCAACAGAATCTCACCTATGGCTTTAGGGAGAGGTCACTGAAAAAAATGAAAATCAAAAGGCTCCTGGTGTGTCAGATGCCTGTGTTGACTTCTTTGCTTTTTGGTTCCTCCCCATGGCCCCTGTTTACTTTAGTCCTAATAGTTACTAGTAAACCCCATAATCCCAACAGAAACCCTCCCTATAACTCCTAACACTAGTCCTTACACTAACGCTTCCTGAAATCTTAACAATACTGACCTGCACCTCTTCCTATAACCATAAAGCACACTATATGACCTAAAGCTGGTGTACACCCAACCATCACACCTATATGAGCTGACTGGACATCTAATTCTAAAACCACGGGCATTAATATGGAGCTGCCCTCCGCCCTTTGCAGCTATAACAGCCTTCACTCTCCTGGGAAGGCTTTCCAAAAGATTGTGGAGCTAAGGTCAGATACTGATGTACGGTGAGAAGACCTGACTTGCAATTGGTGTTCCAATTAATTCCAAAGGTGTTTATTTGAGTTGAGGTCAGGGCTCTGTGTAGGCCGCTCTGGTTCCCCCAAATCTTTAGGGAGCTTATATCTTTATGGAGCTGGCTTTGTACACAGGAGAACAGTCATGCTGGAGCAAAAAAGAGCCTTCCCCAAAGTGATCTCACAAGACTGGATTTGCACAATTTTCCAAAATGCCATGTATGCTGTAACATCAACTGCACCCTTCAACTGAAACACTTAAAGTGGAACTTCACCCAAAAAGGGGAAATTCCGCTTATTTGCACCCCCCCCCAGTGGTGATCCAAGGGGAAGTTGCCCCCCCCCCCCCTTTCTGGGACACATCACAGGTCCTAGAAGACTGCGGGGCCATTCACAAAGTGCAGCGTGGGTCGCACATGTGCAGTGGGAAGCCAGCTGCCGGTTTCCCTTAGTTGAAGAGGAGTTTCAGTCCGTAAATCCAGCGCCGTGCTCACCCAGGCTAGTTCCTGGGTTCCCGGCGCTGGCATCCTAACTGTGGCCAGCTGGCTGTGTGGCTTTTGGCTTTACAGCCGGCTGCCCACTGCGCATGAGCAAGCCTCTCTTTGTAAATGGACACAGAAGACTGCGGGGAGGAAGGGGGGTGGAGAACTTTTGCTCGGATTGCCTAGGCATTCTAAGTGGTAGAGGGAGCTGGTACCTGTCAAAACCAGGTACCTGCACCCCCCCCCCTTCCAAAATACATGCCAAGTAATGTAGAGGAGGGGGGGAGGATTCCATAAAGCGTAACTTCCCCTTTTGGGTGGAGCTCTGGGTTAAGATACTGGTGCTCTGACCCAAAGCCGATTGAAGAATCATCTCGGGTGCTGACAGCGCTGGATCCCTGGACAGGTAAGTGTCCTTATATTAAAAGTCAGCAGATACGGTATTTGTAGCTGCTGACTTTTAATTTTTTAGGGGGGAGACTGGAGCTCCTCTTTAAACTAATTTTTGAGTGACCACATGCTTTTGAACTTATAGCGTATGTAATCAGAGGTGCCACAATTCCACCATAAGGCAATGCAGTATGAGTAACATTATATCCAGCATACTCACGTTCCACAAACGATGTAAAGAGCATTCGGAATCTACTGAGTCGGCTACCTTCATCTGCCCACATTCGGACCACCCCCGTTCCTGTCTGCAGCATGACGTCATTGGCCACAGTGCTACAGAATTTGGCTTTGAGGTTCTCTATAGAGCTGCTTCCATCATAGACCGCCACAAAGTTGCGCTTGCACTCATTGGAATGTTCCATTTGGTAGTCCAAAAATCGCAAATAAATCTGGAGGAAAAGATTATCAGTAAAGGGTCAGTCCACCACAAAACTAATATTTCAGTATTTGGTAGGCGTTGGAGAGTTGAACCAACCTGACATTTTTTTCTATTGGTGAGAAGTCAGTAAATTCCTGGGTCTGCTTACCTGCTGTGCCTATCATGAGGTGTTCCCACCATCTCTACTGAATTTTCTATTTATTTTATACTATGGAGAATTTAACAGGAAGAGTAGGAACACACATTGAACAGGGACATCCAAAAAACTCCCAGGTGGACATTATGGCAGAGAGATCCCACTCTTGGGAGTATGCAAGACAATTTTTTTTTTGAATAGGTCAAGTTGGTAAGTGAAAGTTACAAACCCTCCCTGTGCCTCCATGGGTTTCTCTTTTTGCTAGGTAAGCTTGGTTCTGCAATGACAATGTAACAGAGAGCAGCCAAGCTACAATTGCCGTATGATAAGCGCTGTATCAAGTAGCCAATCACAGTAGTTGTATAATAAGCTCTGAATCAAGCGGTCAAGTCACATAAGTTGCATAAAAAGTGCTGGATCAAGCAGTCATGTTCCAATAGTTGTATAACTAGGGCTGGATCAAGTTGTCAAGTCAAGATAGTTGTATAATAAGTGCTGGATCAAGCATTAGAGTCAAAATAGTTGTACATTAAGGGCTGGGGCAAGCAGTCATGTCATGATTGTTGTATAATATGGGCTGGATCAAGCAGTCAAGTCATGATTGTTGTACAATGGGGCTGGATCAAGCAGTCAAGTCACAATAGTTGTACAATATGGGCTAGGATAAGCAGTCCAGTCACGATAGTTGTATAATAAGGGGCTGGATATAGCACTCAACTCACAATAGTTGTATAATAAGGGCTGGATCAAGAAGTCAAGTCACGATAGTTGTATAAGCACTGGATCAAGCAGTTAAGCTGCAGTAGCTTTCCTGAAAATGTTGGATTTAGATGTCAAGTCACAAAGACTGTGCAACAAATGCTGGACAAAGCAATTAAGCTGCTGTTGCTTTGCTGTAAACACTGCGCTTTGGAAATAACTTTTAGTTCTATAAGTTCCAGATTGGGGTACATGCTTGTGGCTGAGATACAATTCCAACATTTCATCTGCATTACTGGCTTTTTTTTTTCAAGTGATCCTTGGCTTTGGAAAAATGTGGGTATGTTTTAGGTATGTATTATCGTGTGTAATAAAAGATGTTTTCCTTTAACAAAAAAAAAAAAAAAAAGTCTGGTAGTGAATAAATAAAATGTAACCTCTGGTTTGTATGAATGCATGCTGTGATGTAGCGATTGTTAAAAGGTGTAACATACATTTCATGGTATTTAAATCCTAGTTTCAAAATTAAATCCTGAACAAACCCAAAGAGAAACAAAAGATACAACATTCATAAAACAATTAATAAAGATGCAACGATAAAATTATCACAGCATTGACAGCGCTAGAAAAAAATAACTAAGAGTATTAGTGCAATTGAATATAAACCACACATGGATAATAATTCATGTGTCACAGAGTCCCAAACAAAAGTCCGTAGGGTAGATGTAGTGCTCCGTGACCCCTCAGAATCGTAGGGAAGCCTCAAAGCCTATATACCATCACCGGAAAGAAGCCTCGTGCTCACAGTGATCCCTGTTGGTAATGCACTTACCCAGGGATTTTTTTAAGCAGGAACTAGGGGGAACTCAGTTCCACCACCTCTGGCTCAGGTCTTCTGCTCCCTGCTCACCACTATCACTTGGTAACACTGAAATCCAGCTTCTGCATTTACAAGTGATAGCTTATCCCCCAGTAGCTCCCACAGGTCAGATCTCCTGCACAGATCCCACTGAGTGCCAGACCAGGACAAGGGAGATACAGAACAGGTGCCCAGGGTTCAGTGCAGTCATGGGCAGGAGAGGGTGCGTGGTAGGCTGCACCCTCTGTGGTCTCCATTTTTTCCCCTGGGGACCAGTAGTTGATGCTCCTACTGCATGATCTCCTTTGCAAGTGACTGTAGTATAGTATAGTATGCTGGGAGGTACTACAGCCGGATAGGTGCTTCAGCTTAATATTGCAACAAAGGTAGGAAATATGACAGATGGTGGAGGTTTTAAGGAGGGGGGAGAAGATGAGGGCAGTGGAGGAGGGGGTTGTATGCACTGCTTGATGCCATTTGGCAGGTATGTGTTTGTGGCGGGCATGGTTGAGTTCCTGCACCTATTCTCTGATAAAAAAAGCCCTGCAGTTTCCACAGACAGGTTAAAAAACAGCCTTATTATCTC
Source organism: Aquarana catesbeiana (assembly GCF_042186555.1). Classification (NCBI taxonomy): domain Eukaryota; kingdom Metazoa; phylum Chordata; class Amphibia; order Anura; family Ranidae; genus Aquarana; species Aquarana catesbeiana. Next base: position 272,167,857 of record NC_133334.1, read on the forward strand.
CAGGCACAACTGGGTAAACTGCTATTCTGATGATAAAGTCCTTCATAAGACAGCAATGGATTAAACCTGGTCTCTCCTTGTGGTATGGAAAAGGATCCTGCTTTTATATATTTCACGGTAATTTCTGTAGGTAGCTCACCAAATGTTACACGCAAAGAAAGAGGGAATTCACATAGCATAACACCATTTTATTTGGGAACATACCCACAACCAATGAAATTATGCTTACAAGAAAGTCAGTTCAAAACAGCGATATCAATGTTGAGTCTGCACTGTGCATTACATGTCATTCTCACGGCTTCCTGGTGTTGCTGAGCACGATGAGACCCGGGATGGCACAAACTGGGACTGGCAGACAGGGGAGCTGCGTAGACACGCCCTAACGCATTTTGTAATCACGTCTTCCTCAGAGGGCGTCCTCTGAGGAAGACATGGTTACGTAACGTGTAATACATAGTTTTTCTGATATTTGTTTATTCATAAAACCATACAATATCGTGGGTGGCCCTTAATGAAAAGGGATTAGTATAATTTTGGGGAAGGCAACATTGTAAAGGTCCATGACCCATAAAGGACCATTTGGTTCATGTAACCCGTATGGAGTGATGCAGAAAACATGGCTCTTCGAGGAGTAAGCGGGACCATGGTGACCTAATTCACCTTTTTTGGCGCTGCCCGAAACTGCATTCCTACTGGACGGGGGTGGTGAATAGGTTCAATCCAGTGTTTCAGGTGTCTCTTTCCCAGACCCAAAGACCTGTTTATTGGGTATACTGGAAGAGTACGACTGGGAAAGGCACCCCCAGGGGGCTATACTTCGAGCCTTGTTCCAGGCACAAAAGTGGTTAATGGTACATTGGAAGTCGAAGGACCCCTCCTACTGTGAGGGAATGGGTTAGAAATATAGGTGAGCTGTTAAGAATGGAAAAGCTTATCTTCCAACATAGGGGTAATGTACATAAATTTTAGAGGTTATGGTCACATATGGTCACGCCTACAGCTGTGATGAGTAGACATCCACTGAGTTACTCTCAGCTGTGATTGCTCTCTCATCTCTCAGCTACCAATGACGTCATGCATGACGCTGGCAGGGACCCGCCCAGGGCCAGAGTATATCAGCTGGGACCGACAGACTGACGGTTCACTCCCTCACTGTGCTTCACTGGGAAAGGACCGCTCTGTTAAGCAGCCACTATTCAACACATGGGTAATTAATATATATATTTTTTACATCTTTTTTTCTGCTTACAGTACACATATTCCCATCCTCTCACCTATTTACCCAGTGCAGGACATCCTCTATCTTCACACATTCCTTATGGGTTTCTTTACCTATCCTTTTTCATGTGCACTTTCATGCATCCATTTCATTTCCCCTTATTACCCTATTTTTTTACACATTTACTTTTTTTATATGCACCAAGCACATATTTCTTTCAGTCATTTCATTCATCCAACACTTTCTACTCCAGTTTTACTTCCCTTGACACACCATATTTTTTTCAATTTTCTGCAGATTTTCCCATTTACAACTCATTGACCAATATACTGAGGGCTCAGGAATCAGTCGGCTGTGGTCTCTCCTGGCCCACCCTCCAATTACTTTGGAAGGATGGTCGGTGCCCTGCCTCAACCCCGGTTGAGACGGTTATATCTCACACCCTAACAGATCCCATTGCTGGTGACCCCTCTTGACTTTTGGGCTATTTTTGTAAGTAGCTTTTCCGTTCAAAGTAGACAATTTGGACATTTCTGATACGATTTTCTCTATTGGCCGGAGGTTCCACATGTATCAATATTTATGATATTCTTTTGTTTTCCTCAGTTAAATTATGCATCCCACCCCTGATGACTGGCAAGAAGCCAAGAAACGCGTCGGGTTCGCAAACTAAGGATGCCCTATCAAGCCTAAATCATATCCCTGACATTTATCAATTTTTTATTGAGTTTTCTCATTTCATGCGATTTTGTGATTTTGATTGGCGATTTTAATTCATGTACTTCTGTTATGAATTGCATATATGTATGTCCATTGATTTGTTTACACTACTGAGTTTCCTTGATTGTTACTGCTAAATATGCGTTTATATCAATTCATGCGATTATGTCTGTATTTATACTACTTTATTGGTACTGTATGCATCAAAATCATGGACTTGACTATCAATTAAATCCAATAATTTTACCTACTCACATGTATTCATTATTATACTTTCAATTGACATGCTTCATTTAAAGTCCCACTTGCCCCTCTCTTTTTTTCTTGTATACATGAACCCGGGATGGAAGCATGCCATTGACATTTAGTTCATGCGACTGGTCACTTTCTTTTGTCTATATATATATATATTTGGGTGGAAGACACCCGCTCCCTCGGTGACCAAATCGCACTATCATTATTTTTGTTATCCTTAGTTTAAATATATTTTTTTGTATCTTTATCCCAAATCTGTTACTTATTTTCCAACAGAGTAACAGTCTGTGACTACATAACATATTTTTACATGTGTTCCCTTGAGTCTATTGAGAACTATTTTGTACCAACTCCAGGGTTTTTATTCCCTGGAATCCACTTATTGATTTAAATCCAGCACATGGGCTGAAGTGTTTTGATATTTTGCAGTCTCTTTGTCCGGGGTTGCGATGCGTTCAGCTCCCTCCCCACCTCCCCTCATGCATTCCGGGGCGGTTGGGGCCCGATCTCAACGCATCGGCGCCATGCACAAAATGGCCCCCCAAGTGGCATCAATTGACGCCGCAAGGTGTGAGCCGGGTTTTGTTTTTTCTCCATCTGACGCCTACAGCTGTGATGAGTAGACATCCACTGAGTTACTCTCAGCTGTGATTGCTCTCTCATCTCTCAGCTACCAATGACGTCATGCATGACGCTGGCAGGGACCCGCCCAGGGCCAGAGTATATCAGCTGGGACCGACAGACTGACGGTTCACTCCCTCACTGTGCTTCACTGGGAAAGGACCGCTCTGTTAAGCAGCCACTATTCAACACATGGGTAATTAATATATATATTTTTTACATCTTTTTTTCTGCTTACAGTACACATATTCCCATCCTCTCACCTATTTACCCAGTGCAGGACATCCTCTATCTTCACACATTCCTTATGGGTTTCTTTACCTATCCTTTTTCATGTGCACTTTCATGCATCCATTTCATTTCCCCTTATTACCCTATTTTTTTACACATTTACTTTTTTTATATGCACCAAGCACATATTTCTTTCAGTCATTTCATTCATCCAACACTTTCTACTCCAGTTTTACTTCCCTTGACACACCATATTTTTTTCAATTTTCTGCAGATTTTCCCATTTACAACTCATTGACCAATATACTGAGGGCTCAGGAATCAGTCGGCTGTGGTCTCTCCTGGCCCACCCTCCAATTACTTTGGAAGGATGGTCGGTGCCCTGCCTCAACCCCGGTTGAGACGGTTATATCTCACACCCTAACAGATCCCATTGCTGGTGACCCCTCTTGACTTTTGGGCTATTTTTGTAAGTAGCTTTTCCGTTCAAAGTAGACAATTTGGACATTTCTGATACGATTTTCTCTATTGGCCGGAGGTTCCACATGTATCAATATTTATGATATTCTTTTGTTTTCCTCAGTTAAATTATGCATCCCACCCCTGATGACTGGCAAGAAGCCAAGAAACGCGTCGGGTTCGCAAACTAAGGATGCCCTATCAAGCCTAAATCATATCCCTGACATTTATCAATTTTTTATTGAGTTTTCTCATTTCATGCGATTTTGTGATTTTGATTGGCGATTTTAATTCATGTACTTCTGTTATGAATTGCATATATGTATGTCCATTGATTTGTTTACACTACTGAGTTTCCTTGATTGTTACTGCTAAATATGCGTTTATATCAATTCATGCGATTATGTCTGTATTTATACTACTTTATTGGTACTGTATGCATCAAAATCATGGACTTGACTATCAATTAAATCCAATAATTTTACCTACTCACATGTATTCATTATTATACTTTCAATTGACATGCTTCATTTAAAGTCCCACTTGCCCCTCTCTTTTTTTCTTGTATATATGGTCACCGTGGTTGGATGTTCCGGGACTCGCACCGGTAGATTTGATCACAGATAGGCTGCTTAGGCTCAATACTGACTAGCTTGATTCATCTCTGCAGGGTATAATGACAGAATACTCGAGAGGTGACAGCGCATTGTCTCTGTGAATGTTGCAAAAATAAATGTTTTTTTTTTTGCACGTTGTATCTGTTAATGTACTGTATTATTGCGTTTAATATTTTTATGGAATTTACATCAGTGGCGGGTGTATTTCCGGCGTAAATGACATTGACATGTATTGTTGTTGGCAATGTATGCTGCTGCATTTTCAATAAAAATCTTTGTTGAATTAAAAAAAAAAAAGAAGAAGAAGAAAACTAGGCATAGATTATACAATCAGATCATACACTGCTCAAAATTCATTGAAGAAATGTTTAAAAGTACATCTCTTTAAAATCCTCAAGCCTTCCCGACAGTCTCACCTTAGCTTTCGGTGTTGCCTTTATAGTCCATATGCAGTCCACAGCCTGACCGGCCTTTAGTTTATCCCCCTGTTCCACCTGGCTAGATCGGATAATTCCATCTGGTCCTGATAACTCGAACTGGCAGTCTGAAGAAAGCAAAGGAAGGCGGTCAACAGAACAACAAAAGGATTTTCATTAACAGAAAATCAGGCTTCCGAAAAAACTCATACAGACCTGGTATTGGGCTTAGGATACCTCCGAGATAGCTGAAGTCCGGGTCTGCAAGAAAATAAAATTTTTAGCAAGCTCTGTTTATTTATTGCTTTAAAGCTAATATACTGTGCCTTACCTCTCGTCCCCATCATTAATATGCCAATAACATTGTTACTTTAATCCTTTATGCTTTTATTACATACCTCTTTTTAGACTCGGGGATAGCTCTATGCAATGCAAGCAGGTCATGGCTGGTGGAAGGGGCTGGCAGGATGCTGTACATAGCCTCCTGAAACATCAAGACCAAGGTACCCCCCCCCCCCCCCCAAGAGTCTTTATTAACTGATGCAAGCAGTGGGCTGGCTCTTGGGAATAATTTAGTGTAGCCAGGTCCCGTGGTCCCAGAGGCCTAATGGTGACCTCAGGGGTTAGGGAGAGCTGACACCCTTCCTTGTAGAGTGGGTTACCCGGCATGGTGGGTGTGATGCAAGAGGGAATGATGGGAACAAGTCACTTTTTGAATGCAAACAAGGGATTCATTGTCTCCTAACAGAACTGTGGGAGAGAGGGTTAGGGCCAGGACACCCTTGAGTAGATGCAATGAAAATTAGCAGACTCCGAGACTTCTATTAGGCCTCAGGCAGCCTAGCAGCCAGCTATCCCCGGGATAGGCCTCAGGCTTCCAGCCTAGCAGCCCGGGGCGACATAACACACGTCCACCCAGACAGCCATCCAGGTGGCACAGAACCCTAATCACCTGACTCCACCCAAGTAAATAGGCTCTCCCAGCAGGCCAAGGGACTAAAGAAACCCCCACCAATTGGCTGAGACACCCCCCCCATCCATTCATGATCTGACCTTGCTAAGCCCCTGTCAATCTAATGTCACCAGCCACAGTGCCACCTAGTGACAGAAGAGAAAAGGTGCAGCAAATCAAGAATTTAGGGAGGAATCAGTGGATCTTCTATCAATCAACCAGGATCAAGGTTGCCAACCTCCCACAGCATTTTTTTACTGACAAAACATGGAAAATTTACTGGCGGAGCACATTTTTTACTGGTAACCTGAGAAATTACAGAACTCCTATTGAAAACTAACACAGTGAATATTTGAACAGTATAGACATTATATGGAAACACTGGCAATACCTATAACAAAGTAATTTGCTTGATTTACACTTAAAAACGTCAACACAGCATGAAATTATTAGCCCCTGATATTTACTGGCAGTTGTACAAAAAATCACTGATTTTTACAAACTATCAGTAAATTTACTGGCGGTTGGCAACCCTGGGACAATTACTACCTGGCAAACTAAATTTGTTAGCAACCCTGTCTAAACACCAGGGTGCTACATTAGCAAATATTAAAATGCCTTGATGGGTGGATGTGTGGGGAAGCGGACATGCATTCCTCAGCAGACTGCATTTTCAGGCAGACCACCCTAGGTAATGCCACATGTGTAGTTGGTCCTCCATAATTGAAATAACTGGAATCCAGTGTACACAGCAAGAAGCTCACAGTGTGCAGTGAAATGAGAATGAGCAAGTTTAAAACTTAGTTTTCTACATTTCTTCAGAAGCTCCAAACAAATACTGTATATTGTATAAGAAACCAAAGGGGAAGGTGCTGCAATTAAGCGATTCTCTAGGACAGCCATTTTCTACTAGGGTTTCATGGTATCCTAGCATTCATTCAGAGGTTGGTACAGGCTCATTGAGCTGTGGTTGATTAACCTTCTATCTGATGGTGCTTGCCTTGTTCTGGGGCCAACAATTACTTAGCAGAGCCAGTGGCATGACACCAGTGATGCTCTTAGCTGTGGAATTTGGACCACCACTCTAAGGGGGGTATTCTTACCACTGACCACCAACATACTGAGTATTGTTTCCACTGACCACCAATGTAAGGAACATTTTCCCCTCTGATCACCAATGTAAGGAACATTCTTCTCACTGATCACCAATGTAAGGAACATTCTTCCCACTGATCACCAATGTAAGGAACATTCTTCCCACTGATCACCAATGTAAGGAACATTCTTCTCACTGATCACCAATGTAAGGAACATTCTTCTCACTGATCACCAATGTAAGGAACATTCTTCTCACTGACCACCAATGTAAGGAACATTCTTCTCACTGATCACCAATGTAAGGAACATTCTTCTCACTGATCACCAATGTAAGGGACATTCTTCTCACTGATCACCAATGTAAGGAACATTCTTCTCACTGATCACCAATGTAAGGAACATTCTTCTCACTGATCACCAATGTAAGGAGCATTCTTCCCACTGATCACCAATGTAAGGAACATTCTTCTCACTGATCACCAATGTAAGGAACATTATTCCCACTGATCACCAATGTAAGGAACATTCTTCTCACTGATCACCAATGTAAGGAACATTCTTCTCACTGATCACCAATGTAAGGGACATTCTTCCCACTGACGACCAATGTAAGGAACATTCTTCCCACTGATCACCAATGTAAGGAACATTCTTCTCACTGATCACCAATGTAAGGAACATTCTTCTCACTGATCACCAATGTAAGGAACGTTCTTCTCACTGATCACCAATGTAAGGAACATTCTTCTCACTGATCACCAATGTAAGGAACGTTCTTCTCACTGATCACCAATGTAAGGAACGTTCTTCTCACTGATCACCAATGTAAGGGACATTCTTCTCACTGATCACCAATGTAAGGAACATTCTTCTCACTGATCACCAATGTAAGGATCATTCTTCTCACTGATCACCAATGTAAGGAACATTCTTCTCACTGATCACCAATGTAAGGAACATTCTTCCCACTGATCACCAATGTAAGGATCATTCTTCTCACTGATCACCAATGTAAGGGACATTCTTCTCACTGATCACCAATGTAAGGAACATTCTTCTCACTGACCACCAATGTAAGGAACATTCTTCTCACTGATAACCAATGTAAGGAGCAATCTTCTCACTGATCACCAATGTAAGGAGCATTCTTCTCACTGATCACCAATGTAAGGAACATTCTTCTCACTGATCACCAATGTAAGGAACATTCTTCTCACTGATCACCAATGTAAGGAGCATTCTTCTCACTGATCACCAATGTAAGGAATGTTCTTCCCACTGATCACCAATGTAAGGAACATTCTTCCCACTGATCACCAATGTAAGGAACATTCTTCCCACTGATCACCAATGTAAGGAACATTCTTCCTACTGATCACCAATGTAAGGAGCATATTTCCCGCATATGCCTGATGAATTTGTTTTAGAAGGGGTCCCCCAAGACCTGCGCATTATTTTGTGGGTTCCTTAGGGGTAAAAGGTTGAGAAAGGTTGTCCTAATATAAGGGTGCCCTTCTACATGTCTTTTTGTCTTTGTGTGATTATGATAATTAAAATTGACAAAGAATAAGGATTCTGAAGGGAGGACTGCAAAGAAATGAGCATTGTAAAATCTGAAACCTTATGCCGCGTACACACGATCGGACTTTACGGCATACTCGGTCTGGCGTACCGGATTTCGTTGGACAATTCGATCGTGTGTGGGCTCCAGCGGACTTTGTTTTATCAAAAGTTTGACGGACTTAGATTTGAAACATGTTTCAAATCTATCCGGCGGACTCGAGTCCGGACGAAAAGTCTGCTCGTCTGTATGCTAGTCCGACAGACAAAAACCAAGGCTAGGGCAGCTATTTACTACTGGCTATGAACTTCCTTGTTTTAGTCCGGTCATACGTCATCACGTACAAATTCGTTGGACTTTGGTTGATCGTGTGTAGGCAAGTCCGTTCATTCGGAAAGTCCATCGTAAAGTCCGTAGAAAAGTCCGCCGGACAAAAGTATGCCGTAAAGTCCAGTCGTGTGTACGCGGCATTAGATGAAAACACCTTTTCAAGTAGAGTTGGGGAGGCGTGGTTAGACCCTCTGTCGGGTTTTATTGCTGTCTCTGTTGGAACACATCAGCAAAATGCAAGGGACAAAAGCCAATTCATGAAATCAGTTCTCTATTTCTGCCAGCATTCCTCTGAATTCCTCTTTTTAATTCTGGTGGGATAGTAATCTTCGCCATCAATTCTAATTAAGTCAAAGCTTTACTCCAGGGAAAACAAAAAATACCCTTAGACCCCATACACACTATTAGATTTTCTGCAGATTTTTATCTTCAGATTTGCGACAACCTTGTAGTGCAAGGGCCTGCCTGATTGTATACAAATTGAAACTCTTAAGGTTTGACCTCATTTTATATGGTTTTGGAAAACCCGAAGACAAAAATCTGCAGAAAATCCAATAGTGTGTATGGGGCTTTACATGCTGATTTATGCCCAGGTTACCAGTATAAAGGACTTGACTTACCTGATCCCTGGCTCCAGCAGGCTCCTCCCACACTATAAGAACAGCTGCCTCATCTCTAAGGTGCTCCAGCAGTCAAAGGCACACTGATCACTGATGTCATCAAGTACAATGCAGGACCAATATCCCAGTACATGAGGATGCCAAGGGACCACCAGCTGCCAGGGGAGCCAAGGATTAGGTAAGTAAAAGTCCTGGCTACTGGTACCCTAGGCATGAACAAACATTTAACCCATGCAGTCTGAGGAGGAGCCCCACTGCAAGGCTATTTTTTGTTTTACTCAGAGTTTAGCTTTGACCTAGCGTCAACCTTTCTCAACCATTTTACCCCAGAGGAGCCCATGAAATCATTTACAAGTCTCAGAGAAACCCTCATAAGATTAGTCCTTTTGGGGGAAGATGTGACCAGAATGATACCCTTGCAGCCATATCACTAGCTCTGCCAAGTAGTGTTGGACCTGGCACTAAGCAGGCGCCGTCAGATAAGAGGTCAGTTAGCCACAGCCCATAGAACCCCTAGCCATCCCTGGAGGAACCCAATGGTTGCATGGAACTCTGGTTGAGAATGACCTCCTCTAGGGGGCTAAGTTATTACTGCGGAAGAGGAGACTTAGGAAATGCTTCCTCCTACCTGCAGTAGACTGATGACATCATCCCAGTGTAGACAAAGCCATTGACTAACTCAAAAACTGCATTTTAGAGCTAAATGTGCCTTTTTTTAAAAATGGTATTGTTGCAGTAAAGTCAGTGGCATTGCTATGGTAGTACGGGGGGGGTGACACCATCAAGTAGGAAGTGATATCGACCGCGATGATGTCACCCCATCCATGACAGTGCACAGATCGGCGCATACACCTTATCATTTATAGGGGCAGGTTTGGGGTGCACACCGTGAGCATGTTCTGGCAGGCTAGACAGGAGAAAGTCCAATGGGGGGATGGGGGGGGTCATTGCACCAGGTCACACCAGCCCTAGAGACGCCATTAAGTAAATTTACTGAAAGATCCACTTTGCGGATCCAAGTTGTGCATTCAGCCTGTCCCAGTCATTGACTTGCTCTAAGATCAGAGGACATACAGCCTCTCTACCATTGTTACAAAGCTCTATATACTGAACAATTCTTATGTTGGCTCATAATCATAGAGAGTATTAGAAGCATGTAGCAGCACAAGCCCTTGGTTCCCTGGTCTCCATACCTGGGATGAAGGAATATTTCGCTCGGAACCCCAGGCCTTCCAGCTCTTCATCGGAGGTGAACTTAATCCACATAAAGCGCCCCGTCGATCTGATTGCCGTTGGACTCCGAATCCCGCAGTACCGATCGATGAGCGGAGAGAAGCCAAATGGACCGTCTCGTACTTCTAGGTGATCAAAGCGACATTCGAAGGAAGGCTCTATGTGGTAGGGCTCATCAAAGGTCAGTTCAATTCTTTGGCGAGGAGCAGCTGAAGGATGAAACCCAACAGTGTTACAATGTAGTGTTATCACTTTGTAATTCTAGTTATAAAAAATTCAATGAGAACCATAAAATATCTTTAACCAAAGCCACATCATACACAACACCGAGCTTCTCTAGGGGACCTTGCACCCAAATGTAAGGTCTGCTTATTAAATTATGTGAAGCCCTTTCCAGACACGATACAGATGTAGCACCCTCTAGTTAGGTGCTAGGGAAGTTTATTTTTTGGCTCACTCTGTAGTCAGGGGTGTGGAATTGTCTGTTTTGGTCTGCTGTGGCTCCACAGGATGTGGGATTGATTGCTTCCCCCTAATTCTGTTGAGAAACCTCCAGAGCTTGGGGCAGGAGGATTCAAAGCCTCAGCTTGAATATTTACTACCTGCTGACCAATCCCTAGGGGGGGTGCCCAGTAGGTGGTCAAGGAAGAGGGTAATTAGGCTGAAGCCTGGGCAGAGGAGTTAGTGTCTGGTCCTACCTAGCTGAGGACTGCTGATGCTTCAGGGGGCTGCTTGCGCCTGGAGGCATCCAGGACTGGCTGCTGGACAACTTGATACTATGGACAGAACCCTCAAATTCTGGATCTCTCTTAACAGGTCCGTAAGTAGAGCTTGATTACTGAGGTGCAATCCCCATGGTCCCCAGCTATGGATAGAGATTGTTAGCCCTGAACTTGATCAAGATTGTTCATGGTTCTCAGCTGTGAGGGTTTTAGGCTGCTCTGTTCTACTTTAAATTGTGCTAAAACCTCTTTGAGAGAACCTCCCAGGTAATTCCATAGGCATTTCTGTATATGTGTTTTGTCTAATTTAACATAGTAATAATGTATTTTTGATGCATTGTTCAAATGTTCAGATTGGACCTTTATGTTTCTTTGACTTATGTATTGTTTTCTATATTTTAGTGATTTTGCATGCAGTATTTCCAAAAAAACCTCCTGAAGAAGCCAATGTTTGGCGAAACATGTTGAGATCTGAAGCTGCTGCATATGCATTATAGCCACATGGATCCTCTGTGCTGGTTTTATATGAATTAGTCATTTTAAAATACGTTTTTATAATAACATTTTGGATATTTTTATAACAAGTGTGTTACCACCTTTAAAATCCCATTTCTTTTTCTATACACGTGTTTTGAATTGTGCTAAAACCCCTTTGTTCGTGGTCTTTAGTTGTGAACGTAGTGACTGTGCTGCTGCTCTAGAAAGGAGTGTCCTTAGCTTGCATTTGCAGTCCAGCGTTTTGGAGTATCCCAGCCCTCATTGTTCTCCTTCCGTTCAAGTTTACGGCAATTGACCTCAAAAAAAGAAAAGACATCCCCTAGACCAGTGATGGTGAACCTTGGCACCCCAGATGTTTTGGAACTTCATCTCTCATGATGTTCAACTACACTGCAGAGTGCATGAGTATCATGGGAAATGTAGTTTCAAAACATCTGAAGTGCCAAGGTTCGCCATCACTGCCCTAGACTGATTATTGAGCCGGGTTGAGGGAACTGTTGCTTTGTGTCTGGTTGCCTCTGAACTTTATAGGAAAGAACTTGGCTAAATCCAGTGGCCCATTCAGGGGTGAGCACTACACAGATAACAATAAATCCCGAAATCATGTCCTCATAAGGCTGCATTCACAATGTAATAAATGGCACCCCAACAAGCATACATAAGCCAAAGGAATGCAACCGCCCTTGGTGAGGCAGGTACAGTTTTTGGCAGGTGGACCTGCTTTGAGGGTCCATTAAAAAAATTACACAATACAGCTCTAAAAAATGCACATGATTGCACACAGGGATATAACATTTTAAAAGAGAGAGAGAAACATTGCACCCACCTTCTAATATATAGACACATTCTTTGTTCGGAGGATATGTGTTGGGAAAATTTGGGGATGCAAAGTGTCCTCCATTACTAGTTCTGACCCAGCTTCCGCACTGGGTCACAGGGATGTGTTTCGCTCCCATAACCGGTCCATCTGAAATAAATAAAAATATATTACCTAAAAGGAATGATAACGTCCCTTTATATGGGCTCCTCTTTCTTTTTACCAACCACCTTAAAGGATAAAGTACTCCAAGAAAGTAAAGGAGAAAAGGTTGCTGGAGGCTGCAAGGTCTTTTAGTGTATCCTGTATAAAGGCAAAGCTTTTTTTTGGCTAGATTGAGGAAGGGTTAGACCTTATGTCATTTTGGGGAAATGTCTCACTCTATATGTTCTGGTGACCATAGTCCAAGGGACATAATGTCCAAAGTTGTCATCAGAAAAAGTGGTGATGATAAATACTTCAATGGGGGCAACTTTTCTGGTGAAAACTGTCTAATGTCCAATCAGGGGCGGACTGACAACTCATGGGGCCCCCGGGCAATAGAAGATTATGGGGCCCCCGGGCAATAGGAGATTATGGGGCCCTGGGCAATAGGAGAAGATTATGGGGCCCCCGGGCAATAGGAGATTATGGGGCCCCCAGGCAATAGATTATGGAGCCACACAGTATACACACACACACACACATACAGTATACACACACAAACACACAATATAGACACACAGTATACACACTCACACACATACAGTATACACACACAGACACACAATATAGACACACAGTATACACACACACATACACACACTGAAAAGGCACTGGAGAGGTGGGGCAGCTATAATCTTGGGATTTTTTTAAAAAACACAGATTTTTACATACTGTCCCTGGTTTTATTGAGGCTGGCAACCCTGATGGGGCCCCTTAGTGGCATGGGGCCCTTGGGCAGTGCCCGAGTGCCTGAATGGTCAGTCCGCCCCTGTGTCCAATCAATCTTCACAAAAGTCTATAGTGGACTGATTAGTCCTATGAATGTGTAGCATCCTCCTAGTTAGATGAAATTGTTGTCTCTTCTGTAATTAGTGAAACAGTGACTGGTTGTTTTGGGCCAATCAGGCTTGATTGCTTCACCCTGCCTTCTGGAAAGCTCCAGAACATAGGAGTGGAGAAGGTCAAATAAGTAGCATGAATATATATGGGGCCTCGGTCAATCCCTAGGGAAGTGTACCCAGTAGGTGACTGTGGAGCACATAAATAATTTGAGTTCTGGTCAGCCTTGTCTTGTCCAGGTGGATAAGTTCCCAGCCTGAAGGGCTGACTTTCTGCGCAGCCAGGCTGCAACTCTGCCAGTGCTCAACTGTGGCAGAGCTGGGGGGGGGGGGGGGGCTGTTTGCTAAATGTCTTTGGCGCTGATCAAGAGATTTCATCGAGGATCTGGTCTGGAGAGTTCACTGGGAAAATGTCTGACTGATATTGGTGTACAAACATGTGTGTAGGACCCTGGTGACTGTTGCTGCTGCTATCTCTTGTGTGCTAATCCTAAGGCTTGCCTCGTCTGGAACATTACATATGGTTACCCAGTGCTCTCCATTTCCTGGGTTATTACTGAAGGGACGTTTCTAAGAAATATCTGCAGGGTGAATATTGTCCTCCTATTACTGCTCAGCATTCTGGAGTATCCCACAGCTCCCTGTGACCTATCCTAGTTGTCCTGCAATAAATCTAGAAAAAGGCAACCCCCTAGACTATTGAGGCAGAAGAGTGAATGTTGCTGTGTGCCTGGCTGCTGCTGCAGTAGTGCGAGAGGAACCTGTGGCAAATCAGCGGGCCCTTTCCGAGGGTGAGCGCTACAAATGTTATTGACATAGTATGGTCATGTGGCCATATTAGGTCAACGATGCCATGAGCACCCTCACCTCTTTGTGTACTTACAGCTGCAGGGCAGGAAATACTCTGGCTGCAGCTGTTTGGGCATCTTGTTGTTGGACCATCCAAGACAAGTAGGAAGCCCACTCAGCTCTACTTTAAAAAAATGTATTTTATTTTTTGGGTGGAGTGATCCTTTAAATCAGCCTTCTGCCACCAGTGCCTGTAGGTCAGCCTAGGCCCTCACAAAGGTGCTTTGACGTATACTATGTGCAGATGTGTGCCACCAGCACCCAGGCTTTGGGCAACACTCCCCTAGCTAAATGCGATGCTGTAGAGTTAATCCAATTTCACTCAGGTCTTAAATACCAGTAAATATACGCTCACCGGACATTTTATTAGGTACACCTGTTCAATTGCTTGGTAACACAAATTGTTAATCAGCCAATCACATGGCAGCAACTCAATGCATTTAGGCATCTAGACGTGGTGAAGACGACTTGCTGAAGTTCAAACTGAGCATCAGAATGGGGAAGAAAGGGGATTTAGGTGACTTTGAACGTAACATGGTTGTTTGTGCCAGATGGGCTGGTCTGAATATTTCAAAAACTGCTGACCTACAGAGAATGGTCTGAAAAAGAGAAAATATCCAGTGAGCGGCAGTTGTGTGGAGGAAAATTACTTAATTATGTCAGAGGAGAATGGGCAGACTGGTTCAAGATGACAGAAAGGCAACAGTAACTCAAATACCCACTCGTTACAACCAAGGTATGCAGAATACATCTCTGAATGCACAACACATCGAACCTTGAAGCAGCAAAATTGGACAACAGAAGATTGGAAAAACGTTGCCTGGTCTGATGAGTCTCGCTTTCAGCTGCGACATTCAGATGGTGGGGTCAGAATTTGGGGTAAATAACATGAAAGCATGGATCCATCCTGCCTTGTATCAATGGTTCAGGCTGGTGGTGGTGGTGTAATGGTGGGGGGGATATTTTCTTGGCACACTTTGGGCCCCTTAGTACCAACTGAGCATCGTTTAAACACCACGGCCTACCTGAGTACTGTTGCTGACCATGTCCATCAATGTATGACTACAGTGTCCCCATCTTCTGATGGCTCCTTCCAGCAGGATAATGTACCATGTCACAAAGCTCCAATCATCTCACCACTGGACAATGAGGTCACTGTACTCCAATGGTCTCCACACTCACCAGATCTCATCCAATTGAGCTCCACACTCACCAGATCTCATCCAATAGAGCTCCACACTCACCAGATCTCATACCAATAGAGATCATGTCAATATGGACCAAAATCTCTGCGGAATGTTTCCAGCACCTTGTTGAATCAATGCCATAAAGAAGTAAGGCAGTTCTGAAGGCAAAAGGGGGTTCAAACTGGTACTAGCAAGGTATACCTAATAAAGTAGCCGGTGAGTGTATGTTGCACGTGAGTCTTGCAGAATATGTTCTGCTGCCTGGTATCCATAATGGTAAAAGGACATAACATGGCCTCTCCACTGTGTGCTTCTTGCATTGTCAAGACTTGTTCTGCCAGGAAGCATCATTGAATAATTGCTGCCAGGGCAACACTGAAAGGGTCGCTATTATGAAAAATGTAATTAGATCTGGTATTATATTTATTGAGAGCCGTAGAACGTTGCCTCGAAACTGACAAATCATACAATCAAACCTAAGTCACAGCAGGCGATGTGAACTGGCTATGTACATACCTTGTGTCCTCTGCGCCACAGCAATCCCTTCTACGACCAGTATAGTAATCAGGAGAACTATGAAGAGAAAAAAGAAGAAATGCAGATATTAAAGTGATCTTTCAGCAACTTTACAAGTTTTCAGGAATCAATTCCTGCCATGTCACAATCTACAGCAATGGTATAATGTTTTATGCCCTTTATTGACTGTCTTTTATTTTTCCCATAACAAGGATGCTATTTAGCCGCTACAAATCACTGCTACAAAATCGCTCATGTGATGAAATTGCTCAGCAGTCATTTAGCCTGTTGTATACATGGACAATTCAAACTGGTCAGGCGATAAGACAATAGAACAGCCTTTCTCAACCTTTTCAACACAGAAGGACCCTTGAAAAACTTTCTGGTCTCAGGGAACCCCTGCACAATATTACTATATCTACAACTCATGATACATTAGTGTTATGGTCAGTGAAAAGAATGCTCCTTACACTTGTGGTCATTGGGAAGAATTACCCCCTTACAGCTAAACTTGATCATTTATGTAAGCGGAAACTTATCTGAAAGACAGAAATTGCTCATTGCTCAAGGAACCCCTAGCAACCTCTGGAGAAAGCCATTGAAAACTTGTTGAGAAACCCTGCAATAGAAGAGTGGAGGCTGAGTGCATAACCATGCATCAAAACGTTTGGTAGAACAAAGTTATGGGTAGCTGGAGTTATTTCTAAATAGAGACAATTACTGTGGAAGTCGAGCTTGACTCAATAGCCTTGTGCCTTCCTATTGGTCAGCAAGGTTGCCCATCACATAAAAAGCCCAACTAGAAGGCTCAGGCAGTGGAAGAGGGTGGAATAAAGGTTCACTTGCTTGGTACTGTGAAAGTCAAGCTTGGCTCTGTACCTGTGTGCCTTCCTATTGGTCACCAAGGTTGCCTATCACATTAAAAGCCCAACTAGAAGGCTCAGCGAGTAAGGGGGGTGGAATCAAGCTTGACTTGCTTCGTAGTGAGAAAGTCAACCTTGGCTCCCTTGTGTGCTTCCATATTGGTCATTAAGGTTGCCCATCATATTAAAAGCCCAACCAGGAGGCTCTGGAAGTGGGACAGGATGGAATCAAGCTTGACTTGCTTGATAATGTTAAAGTCAAGCTTAGTTCCATACCCTTCTGTTTATACTGTGAAAATCAAACTTGGCTCCCTTGTGCTTCCATATTGGTCTTTAAGGTTGCCCATCATATTAAAAGCCCAACCAGGAGGCTCAGGAAGAGGGAGAGGGTGGGATCAAGCTTGCTTGCTTGGTAATGTTAAAGTCAAGTATAGCTCCTGGGCTCTCTCTTTTGGTCAGCAAGGTTGTCCATCACAATCAAAAGTCCAAGCTGGAGTCTCAGGAAATGGAAGAGGGTGGGATCAAACTTGATTTGGTTGATACTCTGAAAATCAAGATTGGCTCTATATCCTTGCGCCTTCCTATTGGTCAGCAACCTTGACCATCTTATTAAAAGCCCAATCGGGAAGCTCAGGAAGTGGAAGAGGATGGGACCAAGCTTGACTTGCTTGACTTTTTCTTTTCAATATTTTTATTCAGAAAATTTTTAACAAGTACAAAATCAGCATTTGCCGTTGTAACAGTAATTGCTCATTATCAAACCGGAGATGATTCAGTTACAGCACAGAAGAGCATATTTTGATATTAAATTTGATGTATCATCATCCACATATTAGATTTATGTGAGAAAATCAAACATAGCCAGAAAAAAGAAAAAAAAAATTAAACCATAAAGAAACACTGTATAACTTATGAAATGTAGAAATAGCATCAGCGATGAGGTTTCATAATGTTCTTTGCCTTCTCCACTCATCTCACTAGAGATATGCAAAGCTTGGGAGGGAAATGCATATATAATATAGTTACATAGTTACATAGTTAGTAAGGATGAATAAAGACACCAGTCCATCCAGTTCAACCTGAGTGAGTGTGGGTGCATGTCTACAATTCTCCCTATACATTGTGTCTCATTAAGATGCTCATCTATTATATTATTATTTATGGTACCCATATAGCACCCTCAATTTACGCAGTGCTCCACACATACATTGCCCACTCACATCAGTCCCTACCCTCAAGGAGCCCACAATCCAAGGTCCCCAAATCACATTCATATACTAGGGCCAATTTTGGACAGTAGTGCTGTGGTTGGGGTTTGAACAAGCAACCCTTTTTACTGCTAGGCAAGAGCACTACCCACTACACCACTGTGCCACCCGGTTTTAATTCTGGAATACCTCTTCGCGCTCTTGGTACTGCACAGATATATTTCAATGCGTAACATGGAAAACAATGAGGGGTAACTCCCTTTCCCCCTCTGCTACATCTACTTGATGTAATCTACTAACTTAACTCCTGTGTAGTCCCAGGGACTGTAATTGGTCCGAGGGCCCATCGAAAGGCAAATTCAGATTGAAGAAAGATAGAAAGGGAAAAGAGATGACAGAAAAAAGAAATAGAGGGTAGTGAAAGGGGGTGCACTCTAGTCCCGGAGAAGAGCGCTGCAGAGCCAATCCCATCTCATAATGGAGCTGAAAGGTAGTTAATCCAGGTGTCCCATATTTTATCAAACAAAGCTATTTTATCGTTCAAAAATGCAGAGAGGCGTTCATTTACCATTATCCATGATAGTTTAGATTTCAGCAGGTGGAAAGGGATTGTAGGGAACTTCCAAGATTCGGCTATGGATATTTTTGCTGCTACAAATATGAAGGCTAAAAGTGTCAGGGCTGGGCTCAGCCCTTCCTTCTCAAAGCTGGCCGCTGAGCTATCCGCTAATTGCCAGCTCTCTCCACAGTGACTCACCTGTTGATGATATCCTGCTCGTCAGTCCTGCCTACTTAAGCCGTCACATCTCTAGAGACGCTCTCCTTTGTTCCTGTTAAAGACTTGCTTGGCTGACATTCCTTCTGGCTCCAGATCCTGCTTGCTGTTCTACTACGCTCATCTCTGGCTCCCTGACGTTTTGTTTTGTCTGACTATCCGTTCCGGTTCCTGAACTCTGGCTATGTTTTGACTATGTTTACTCTGTTTACCATTTTATTATTATTATTAAACAAGTGTGATTTAACTGTACTTCTGTCTCAGTCTAATTCATGGTTTGTGATAATGAGTCTCCTCATATGTTTTGATGTCCCCTCCACTGGGCATCCCAACAGTGCCTGTAGAGGTGATTTAATGAGGTTCATTTGGGTCAATGAGTATATGAAGTTTTATGTGTGTATCCAGAACCTCGGCACTTCCGGGCATGTCCACCATATGTGGAACATGATGCCATCCATGCCACATCCTCTGAAGCACTGCGGAGAGGCCCCCGGGACATAGGTTGCTACCCTCACTGGCACCATGTACCCCCGCATGACTTGCCTGACTTTTTACAGAAAACATTGCCCTTTTTATATAATTTCAGGATCATCTCACAGCTTTATATAGCATAATGGCATTTGTGGGCCATTGCCTAAGACCAAAGGGTATGGGCACCATGCCTCAAATATACTGATAAGGCTCCCCTAAGACCAAAGGGTATGGGCACCATGCCTCAAATATACTGATAAGGCTCCCCTAAGACCAAAGGGTATGGGCACCATGCCTCAAATATACTGATAAGGCTCTCATTTGTTAGTCTGTTCTGGCCAACTCTGGACATTGGTGGCTAACTTCACCTAAAGCAATCTGGGGAAAGATGTGCTGGGTATGATGAGAGGAGCCAAACAGCTAGATTTAGTTCAAGAAACAAAAAAACAGCTTGGAAACTCTACAATCAAGCTAATCAGAAAGTTCATTCACTTTCAAGCTCTTTAAAGACTCGTACACATGAGCGCAATGTCCGACAGAAAAAGTCAGACGGAAGCTTTTCATCGTCTAATCTGATCGTGTGTATGCCTCATCAGACTTTTTTTTTTTTACGAAAATTCTGACGGACCTAGAAATGGAACATGTTCTAAATATTTCCGACGCAACCAATTCCTATCGGGAAAACCGCTCATCTGTATGCTGTTCCGACGACCAAAAACGAGGCATGCTCTGAAGCAAGTACGAGACGGAAGCCATTGGCTACTGGCTATTGAACTTCCTTTTTCTAGTCCCGTCGTACGTGTTGTAGGTCACCGCGTTCTGGACGGTCAGACTTTGATCGGACTATGGTTTGACCGTATGTAGGCAAGACCGCTTGAATGGAATTCCGTCGGAGTTCCGTCGGAGAAACCTTCGGAATTTATTCAGACGGCAAAACCGGTTGTGCGTACAGGGCATAATACACAACAACCAGATTGCATACAGACCCTTACTTGTGAGATGGGTATGTCTGCTTCCTGAAGCCTGTGCTGTACAACTTCCAATCTTTGCTTGCAGTATCATCAATAAGGGTCAGTTAACACATGTTAAAAAATAAAAAATATACAAGGTGTCCTGTGTCAATGTCCACCTGTATAAGTAGAGAGGCCATGGGGGTTCACCCTTCCCATATAACCCTAGAACTGAAAGTGATGGGAAATACACATTTTTACAGAAGACATTGAATTGAGATCCACCCAGGAACACCTGAAACAAGGGCAACTGTCTAACAGCTAAACACACAATGAACTTAATAATACATATTTACCCAACAAAATATTCCCAATTCTGCTTGTAATCCCTACTCCCCTGCTTCACTGCACAGCCAGGAGAGTGACACTGTTATTCGTTAGGACAGGGGCCTCCAAGCTACAGCCTAGGGTCACATCCAGCCCGCTACAACATTTTAGATGGCCCACGGCTAGGGCCAGTGGTGTGCACAGATTGAGAATTCAGGTCAACAGAGGCTACCTATGGTCTCCACTCATAGTTACGTAGTTAGGTTGAAAAAAAAACACAAGTCCATCTAGTTCAACCAAAAAAAACAAAAAACTCCACCCATTCCCCCCAACAGTCTCTAGCACAGGTTCCCCCTTGCTGTGTTGTCATCATCCCCGCTCTTGGTTGCTAGGACCGCTAGAAATTTGCTCCATCCAGACCTGCTCCACTCCCCAGTTCCCACCTTGCTGCTATTGTCATGCTGTAAGGGAGACTGTAAAGGGGGACCCTAGTGTAACGGGGCACTCTGATGAGGACCTAATGTAAATGGGGGGCTCCAATGGGGGCACTCTGATGGGGACCCTGAGGTAATGGTGACTCTGATGAGGACCTGATGTGTATGGAGGACTCTGCTGGGGACCCAGAGGTAACGGGAACTCTGATGAGGACCTGATATATATGGGGAACTCTATTGAGGACCCTGATATAAGAGTTGCACTCTTATGAGGACTTGACCTGCTCCACCTCTCACTCTGCTGCTATTGTCACGCTGTAAGGGGGACTCTAATTGGGACCCTAATAAAAGCAGGAAGTCTGTTAGGGACCCTGATTTAAGGGGGCACTCTGATGGGAATCCTGATGTAATAGGGACTCTGATGAGAACTATATATATATATATATATATATATATATATATATATATATGGGACTCTGATGGGGACCCCGAGGTAATTCCTTGGCGTCCAGATGCTGAGCAGCGCTCCCATCATTCTAAACTTCTCATATCATATCTCCTTTTCTTATGTCAAAAAAGAGCTTCTGATGAAATGGTCCTCTTCCAGGGAGTAGCTGAAGTAATGCCAAAAAAAAAGTGTTATGCGATACATACTAGCACATTATACCTTTACTTTGCAGGGTTTTAATAACCACTTCCGGACTGCCCACCGTCGTTATACGTCGGGACTTTGAAGTGGAGTATCGTTGTTATGGCAGCAGCTAACTGAAATAACCCCGGTATCGGCTTCCTCAGAGAGCGGTCCGGTTTCAGATAAAAGTGGTCTCTGCGGCGGATTCGCTGCCAGATCACTTTTATCGGCGGCAGGAGAGGGCTCTCCCCCTGCCGCGCTCCGGTGCCCTCCGTCGCTTACCGGAGCCGTCGGCAGCGGCGGAGGCGATCGGATCCTTCTTGTGGCCTGACATGGAGACGAGTGAGGGGAAGATGGCCCCCACCCGTCTCCATATCATTGCAGGGCTGAAGCGACGTCAAAACGTCACTTCCGCCCATAGCTCTTAAAGGGCCTTTTTTTTTCATTTTTTTAAATGACAAAAATTTTTTTTATTTTTTTATTGCATTTTAGTGTAAATATGAGATCTGAAGTCTTTTTGACCCCAGATCTCATATTTAAGAGGACCTGTCATGCTTTTTTTCTATTACAAGGGTTTACATTCCTTGTAATAGGAATAAAAGTGACACAATTTAAAAAAAAAAAAAAAAACTGTGTAAAAATAAAAGGTAAAATAAATAAGAAAAAAAAATTTTTTTTTAAACGCGCCCCGTCCCGCCGAGCTCGCGTGCGGAAGCGAACGCATACATGAGTAGCGCCTGCATATGAAAACGGTGTACAAACCACACATGTGAGGTATGGCCGCGATCGGCAGAGCGAGAGCAATAATTCCCTAGCCCTAGACCTCCTCTGTAACTCAAAACATGCAACCTGTAGATTTTTTTAACCGTCGCCTAATCGTCGTTTTAAGGGTAAACGTTTGTCGCCATTCCACGAGCGGGCGCAATTTTCAAGCGTGACATGTTGGGTATCAATTTACTCTTTATCTTTCACAATATAAAAAAATTGGGCTAACTTTACTGCTGTCTTATTTTTTTAATTGAAAAAAGTGTATTTCTTCCAAAAAAAGTGCGCTCGTAAGACCGCTGCGCAAATACGGTGTGACAGAAAGTATTGCAACGACCGCCATTTTATTCTCTAGGGTGTAAGTATAATGTTTGGGGGTTCTAAATAATTTTCCAGCAAAAAAAACCTAAACAACAAATCTCCGAAAGAGGCTCGTTCCTTAAATGGTTAAATTAAAAAAGAACATTTGACACCGTTTACTTCCTCTTTAAAATACACCTACGATAAAAAAAAATGATAGACCCTTCATTTATTTATAAGTCGGCAAACTTACAAAATCTGCAGGGGATAAAATAATTATATCCCCCCCCCCCCGTACAATCAAATGTCTTCGCCTGCATCAATAAACGATCATATTCGGATGAACGAGTTGCTGGCTATCCATTTTCACTTCACAGTGTTCTCCTCTTCTCCGAGAACGTGGACGGGGCCTTTGAGGAGCTTTGTGTGTTATGCAGTTGACACGAATCGTAAAGGATCTAGGAATAAGGTTAGTGTTCTTCCAGGTTGTAGCCCCCCAAGATTTGAGCTTATTGGCCAATGGCCGTTTTTTGACCGGAGTTCAGCTCTAAAGTCCTCCTCTATTGACTAGGCATGGTTGTTGGTGGATTTCTTAGTGAAGGATAGAAGTCTGTAGAATGGACTTCTTCAAAGTGTTTATGATAAACAGCAACAATTTCGGGTTCCCATTAATTAGATTAAGTGCATTGATCAGTAAAGCTCGCGTCCGGTGGTTTATCGGATTGTAATCAAACAGCGGTGTTTTATGGATTTGAAGGTGATCCCTCAGGGGTCCGGTATAAATCACGCGTGGAGGCGTCACGCTCAGGGGAGGTATAGATCATGGAATTGCTGACTGAAACAATTTCACGGTAACATTTCTAATCTGTTACCCGGCATCTCATGAGATCGTTGGCGAAACTGAGTAATTCTAGCAGTCACGCGGCCCGGTT
This sequence comes from Aquarana catesbeiana, assembly GCF_042186555.1. Taxonomy (NCBI): domain Eukaryota; kingdom Metazoa; phylum Chordata; class Amphibia; order Anura; family Ranidae; genus Aquarana; species Aquarana catesbeiana. The sequence goes on from NC_133334.1 coordinate 272,191,477, forward strand.
ATTGCGCGCTGAGGGTCGATTTATAGGTGCTGATGTCAGCTACGACGCTAGCGGGGAGGTCCGACTCTATTTATATCTCTTTCAAGTCCAATTCCAGCCAATGTTTTCTAGATTTGACAAGAACGGGGAATGCCGCGTACACGCGATCGGAAATTCGGCCAGCAAAAGACCGATGAGAGCTTTTGGTCGGGGAAATGCGACCGCGTGTACGCTCCATCGGACTTTTGCTGGCCGAATTCCAGCCAGCAAAAGATGGAGAGCAGGTTCTCAATTTTTTTCGGTTGGAAAAAGTTCCGATCGGAAATTTCCGATCGTCTGTAGCAATTCCGACGCGCGAAATTCCTATGCATGCTCGGAAACAATTCGACGCATGCTCGGAAGCATTGAACTTCATTTTTTCGGCTCGCCGTAGTGTTGTACGTCACCGCGTTCTTGATGGTCGAAAGTTCAGCGAACTTTCATGTGACCGTGTGTATGCAAGGCAAGCTTGAGCGGAATTCCGTGGGAAAAAAACATCCAAGATTTTTCCGACGGAAATTCCGCTCGTGTGTACGCGGCAGAAGAGTTAACAATTATTTTTCTGTTTTTAACTACCCTCCGTGACCCCTATTGGGGGAAATTTTTACCACTTCCTGTCCCTGTGGCACCCTCACTAGAAATGGTGGGTGCTTTCGAACACCATGACAAGACTACAATAAAAACATTGGTGTCAATTTACTAAAGGCAAATAGGCTGTGCGCTTTGAAAGTGCAGTTGCACTCCTTTTTTTTCCCAGAGCTTAGTAAATGTTGTGAAGCTTCACTTTTTTAACCACTTCAGCCCCGGAAGATTTCCCCCCTTTCTGATCAGGCCATATTTTGCGATACGGCACTGCGTCGCTTTAACTGACAATTGCACTGTCATGCGACGTTGTACCCAAACAAAATTGACGTCCTTTTTTCACACAAATAGAGCTTTCTTTTGGTGGTTTTTATTTTTAATATAAGTTTTAATATACGTTTTTATATAAAGACATGGGTGAGCAAGTTTGGGGTGGAGGAACTTGACTGGCCTGCACAGAGTCCTGACCTCACCCCGATAGAACACCTTTGGGATGAATTCGAGTGGAGACTGTAAGTCAGGCCTTCTCGTCCAACATCAGTGCCTGACCTCACAAATGCTCTTCTGGAAGAATGGTCAAACATTCCCATAGACACACTCCTAAACCTTGTGGACAGCCTTCCCAGAAGAGTTGAAGCTGTTATAGCTGCAAAGGGCGGAGCCAACTCAATATTGAACCCTACAGACTAAGACTGGGATGCCATTAAAGTTCATGTGTGTGTAAAGGCTGGCGTCCCAATACTTTTGGTAATATAGTGTATTTGGTGAAGTGCTTGCTATGCTGTGCCCCCCCTTACTGCATTCATTCCTCCCTCTCCTCTGTGACAAATGAAGCCAGAAGTGACGAGGATCTCATTTTCAGTGTCAAGACGATCCTGGTTTAATCGGCTGCCTTGTAGGCCAGAAGAGGGATGAGGGGTCTAATAGACCTCAGATCTCTCCATAAAGAGTACTTGTCACTGCTCAAGCTATGGATGTTGTTCATCCGTTGAAATCAGTGGCGTTGCTAGGGGGTGGCTTTTGGGGCTATAACCCCGAACCTGGGGCCCATAGCCCCGAGTTTCTTAGAGGTGGCCGTGTCCTCTCTGCAGCTGGACTGTGAGTGCGGTAGGCAGCACCAAAGAGCGGGCAGGCAGCACAGGAGAGCCGGGCGGGCGAGAGAGCAGAGAGGTGACATCATCTCTCACCACCCGCCCTGCATCATCACTGTTCCCCTCTTACTGTGCAGCCGCGGGCAGCAGAGAGATTACATAATCACTGTCCGCCCCCTCTCTGTGTGACCCTGATGTAAGGAGCGGCTCACTGGGGACTCTGAGGTAAGGAAGGGCTCTCTGAGGACCCTGATGTAAGTGGGGGGGGCTCGCTAAGGACCCTGATGTAAGTGGGGGGGCTCTCTGGGAACCCTGATGTAAGGGGGGCTCTCTGGGGACCCTGATGTAAGGGGGGCTCTCTGGGGACCCTGATGTAAGGGGGGCTCTCTGGGGACCCTGATGTAAGGGGGGCTCTCTGGGGACCCTGATGTAAGGGGAGGCTCTCTGGGGACCCTGATGTAAGGAAGGGGCTCTGTGGGGACCCTGATGTAAGGGGAGGCTCTCTGGGGACACTGATGTGAGTAGGGGCTCGCTAAGGACCCTGATGTAAGGAGCGGCTCTCTGGGGACTTTGAGGGAAGGAAGGGCTCTCTGGGGACCCTGATGTAAGGGGGAGGCTCTCTGGGGACCCTGATGTAAGGGGGGCTCTCTGGGGACCCTGATGTAAGGGGGGGCTCTCTGGGGACCCTGATGTAAGGGGGGGCTCTCTGGGGACCCTGATGTAAGGGGGAGGCTCTCTGGGGACCCTGATGTAAGTGGGGGCTCTCTGGGGACACTGAGGTAAGGAAGGGCTCTCTGGGGACCCTGATGTAGGGGGGGGGCTCTCAGGGGACCCTGATGTAAGGGGGGCTCTCTGGGGATCCTGATGTAAGTGGGGGCTCTCTGGGGACACTGATGTAAGGAAGGGCTCTCTGAGTACCCTGTTGTAAGGAACGGGCTCTCTGGGGACCCTGATGTAAGGGGGGGCTCTCTGGGGACCCTGATGTAAGGGGGGGCTCTCTGGGGACCCTGATGTAAGGGGGGGCTCTCTGGGGACCCTGATGTAAGTGGGGGCTCTCTGGGGACACTGAGGTAAGGAAGGGCTCTCTGGGGACCCTGATGTAGGGGGGGGGCTCTCAGGGGACCCTGATGTAAGGGGGGGCTCTCTGGGGACCCTGATGTAAGGGGGGGCTCTCTGGGGACCCTGATGTAAGGGGGGGCTCTCTGGGGACCCTGATGTAAGGGGGGGCTCTCTGGGGACCCTGATGTAAGGGGGAGGCTCTCTGGGGACCCTGATGTAAGGGGGGCTCTCTGGGGACCCTGATGTAAGGGGGGGCTCTCTGGGGACCCTGATGTAAGGGGGGGCTCTCTGGGGACCCTGATGTAAGGGGGAGGCTCTCTGGGGACCCTGATGTAAGTGGGGGCTCTCTGGGGACACTGAGGTAAGGAAGGGCTCTCTGGGGACCCTGATGTAGGGGGGGGGCTCTCAGGGGACCCTGATGTAAGGGGGGCTCTCTGGGGATCCTGATGTAAGTGGGGGCTCTCTGGGGACACTGATGTAAGGAAGGGCTCTCTGAGTACCCTGTTGTAAGGAACGGGCTCTCTGGGGACCCTGATGTAAGGGGGGGCTCTCTGGGGACCCTGATGTAAGGGGGGGCTCTCTGGGGACCCTGATGTAAGGGGGGGCTCTCTGGGGACCCTGATGTAAGTGGGGGCTCTCTGGGGACACTGAGGTAAGGAAGGGCTCTCTGGGGACCCTGATGTAGGGGGGGGGCTCTCAGGGGACCCTGATGTAAGGGGGGGCTCTCTGGGGACCCTGATGTAAGGGGGGGCTCTCTGGGGACCCTGATGTAAGTGGGGGCTCTCTGGGGACACTGATGTAAGGAAGGGCTCTCTGAGTACCCTGTTGTAAGGAACGGGCTCTCTGGGGACCCTGATGTAAGGGGGGGCTCTCTGGGGACCCTGATGTAAGTGGGGGCTCTCTGGGGACACTGATGTAAGGAAGGGCTCTCTGAGTACCCTGTTGTAAGGAACGGGCTCTCTGGGGACCCTGATGTAAGGGGGAGGCTCTCTGGGGACCCTGATGTATATACATGTGTATGCCCACCCAAGCGTATGACTTTCTTTACTTCGTTGCTATGGGCTCTAGCCCTAGATCTTTTGTAGAACTAGCAAAGCTCCTAAATGTAATAACAATAAAGTTGAATTAAAAAAAAAAGTGTAAAAAATAAATTTAAATAAAATGAATGTAAAATTAAAAATTAAAGCACCCCTATTCCCTGTGTTCATGCACACGTGCAAACATGCACGTAGATCCCACACATACTGTATATGTAGACAGTGATTGCACCACACATGCATCACACGGCATACAAAACATTACATCTTTACATATTTGGTATCTATTTACTCGGCTCAACATCATCTTTTAGCTCTTATCAAAATAGAGAAAATAGAAAACTGCAACAGCTGCCATTTTATTCTCCATATAATGTTTGGGGGTTCTAAGGGGTTTTCCAAGCAAAAAATAAATAAAAAATTGCTGATTTTAACATATATGTGAAAAGATTTTAAAATTGGCCCGGGTGGGAAGTGATTAAAGTATAACTCAAGGTAACTTTTTTCTTAGTTTTGGATAGAGGGGGGAGGGATTAGAACCCCTGTCAGTTTTTATTGCTGTATGTGTCCACGTTAATGAGATCCCCCCTCTCTATTTGTCCTGTTTACCTTTATCAATGAAAGTGAAAATAAAAGATTGCCCCCAAAAAAGTAACAGAGGGGAAATCTTCCAATGGGTTCCACTTGTTCTGGTGACTTGGGGGGGTCCCCAATGAATTCTCTTAATTTGCGGGGATTTCCTCTCACTTCCTGTTTAGCTATGGGACAGGAAGTGAAGGGAAATCTCCCCGATGACACACAGATGTTGTGGAAAAAAAATCTGACAGGGCTCCTTACTCTATCCAAAATGAAAAAAAAGTTTTGCTTATAGTTCTACTTTAACCACTTGCAGATCACATTATAGTGGAATGACTATAGCGCGGCCGGCTAGTTCTGGGAGGTTGTTATATGACGGCCCCTCGTGATCACTTTCTCCGCACGCTGCTGATCACAGATTGAGGTAAAGAGCCAATCAGCGTCTCTTTACCATGTGATCAGCTGTGTCCAATCACAGGTGATCAGCAACGTAAACAGAAGTCGGTTATTGGCACTCCTTTCCTCATGCTGACAGTGCCCTCCAGTGCTGCCAATCAGTGCCCTCTAGTGCTGCCATTCAGTGCCTTTCAGTGCTGCCAATCAGTGCCCTCCAGTGCTGCCAATAAGTGCCCATTAGTGCTGCCAATCAGTGCCCTCCAGTGCTGCCAATCAGTGCCCTCTAGTGCTGCCATTCAGTGCCTTTCAGTGCTGCCAATCAGTGCCCATTAGTGCTGCCAATAAGTGCCCATTAGTGCTGCCAATCGGTGTCCTCCAGTGCTGCCAATCAGTGCCCTCTAGTGCTGCCATTCAGTGCCTTTCAGTGCTGCCAATCAGTGCCTTCCAGTGCTGCCAATCAGTGCCTTCCAGTACTGCCAATCAGTGCCCTCCAGTGCTGCCAATAAGTGCCCATTAGTGCTGCCAATCGGTGCCCTCCAGTGCTGCCAATCAGTGCCCTCCAGTGCTGCCAATCAGTACCCACCAGTGCTGCAAATCAGTGCCCTCCAGTGCTGTCAATAAGTACCCATCAGTGCTCATCAGTGTCACCTATCAGTGCTGCCTACCAATGCTCATTAGTGGCGCCTATCAGTGTCACCTATCAGTGCGGCCTATCAGTGTCCACCAGTGCAGCCTATCAGTGGCCATCAGTGCCACCTCATCAGAGCACATCAGTGCAGCGTCACCAGTGCCACCTATCAGTGCTCATCAGTCCCCATCAGTGCCACCTCATCAGTGCAGCCTATCAGTGCCCATCAGTGCAGGTCATAATTGCTCATCAGTGCCCATCAGTGCAGTATCTTCAGTGCACATTAGTGAAGGGGAAAAATTACCTGTTTGCAAAAATATTTTAACATACTATGAAAAAGTTTTGGTTTTTTTTTTCAAAATTTTCAGTCTTTATTCATTTATTTAGCAAAAAAAATAAAAACCCAGTGGTGATTAAATACCATCAAAAGAAAGCTCTATTTGTGTGAAAAAAATGATAAAAATGTCATATGTGTACAATGTTGTATGACCGCGCAATTGTAATTCAAAGTGTGACAGCGCTGAAAGCTAAAAATTGGCCTGGGCAGGAAGGGGGTAAAAGTGCCCGGTAGGCAAGTGGTTAATGATGTATTATTGATCTCCGACCTGCAATAATCTGTATATCTCCCCGGAGTTCAGTTTTAACACCAAAAGTCAGCAATCTCCAGAGATATCGGACACACGGGAGGAATTGGTGATTTTTCTTGACTTTTGGGGCGTTGCTGTGGAAGCTGCATTCAAAAGAATAGTTTGTTTCTCTTTTGGATGAAATCGATCGGTCCGCGGGCTGCCGGGGAGCGGCAAAGGTGGTTTTTGAAGGCGATAAGAGAAGAAGAAGCTCGTTCTTCCCCGGCGCCGGCGTCCCGCGGCTCTTAGTTCCCGACTCCCAATCATAATTCTCATTGTTAGCGGCGTCCTGTTGGGAGTGCTCTGGAATTTTCTGTGTCTCGTTTCTCATCCGACACGCGGCGTGCCAAGCCTCCGCCAACTCCGCTATCTGCGATCATACAAAACACTCCACAACCCCTCCGTACCCAACATCCCACTGAGTCCTCCAGACTCCGAGAACATTGTCTGATCCCGAGGAAAGAGACTGATGCTGTGCGCCGCGCCAGTCATCTTCACCGCAATCTCGCTCTGAGTAACTCCAGATATTAAATTACTGACAGTATGGAGAAAAATAGCAGATTTGGGCTTTTTTAGCTCTTTTATAGCATTTACGGCTTTTAGCTTTTTCAGCTTTTCTCATAGAGAAGTGGTGGGGGGGAGGGGGAAGAACCAGGACTGACATTACTGAGCTCCCGGCTGCTGCACCTGTCACACTGGCAGATGCAACAGACCAGCGTCTTTAGGGTCACGGAGGGCACAAAAACGCACTCTAGATCCGTTCCGGATGTGTTTCTGCATGCGCTTTTTTAACACATTTTTTGGCACATTCCAGTGCATTTTTGATGCGTTTCCGGATGCGTTCCAGGTGCTTTTTTTTCTTTTTTTTTTTCAGGGCCAGTTCACACCACATGCAGTCCGGTGCGTTTTTGATGCGTTTCCAGATGCATTCCAGGTGCTTTTTTTCTTTCTTTTTTTATTTTTTCCCTGTTTTATTATTTTTTTTCAGGGCCAATTCACACCACATGCAGTCCGGTGCGTTTTTGATGCGTTTCCGGATGCATTCCAGGTGATTTTTTTTTTCTTTCTTTTTTTTTTTTTTCCTGTTTTTTTTTTCTTTTTTTTTCAGGGCCAGTTCACACCATATGCAATCCAGTCTGTTTTTTTTTTTTTTTTCTGCATCAAAAACGCATGGAAAGTAGGTTATATGGATTTCAATGGCATAGTTCACACCACTGCTTGCAGTTCCAGTGCATTCCAGTTCCAGAAAAAAAAAAAATAGAACGTGCTGCAATTTTTCCTGCACTGGACTGTACTGGAACGCTTTAAAACGCATAGTCAGCATTTTTCTTTCCAAACACACCGAGTCCCTCTTCTCAAGAAGTGACATGTACAGAGCTGTCTGAAGTTTACCAATGAACATCTAAATGATTCAGAGAAGCAGTGGCAGCTGGTGCTCAAAATTTTTTTTGGGGGGGGGCGCAAACAAACTGAAAAATTCTGAAAAAAACCCCATAAATTGCAGCCTAACTGCACCATCAAACGCAGCCACTGTGCCCATCAAACGCCGCCACTGTGCCATCAAATGCAGCCACTGTGCCCATCAAACGCAGCCACTGTGCCATCAAATGCAGCCACTGTGCCATCAAACGCAGCCACTGTGCCCATCAAATGCAGCCACTGTGCCATCAAACGCCGCCACTGTGCCCATCAAACGCCGCCACTGTGCCCATCAAACGCCGCCACTGCGCCATCAAACGCAGCCACTGTGCCCATCAAACGCCGCCACTGTGCCCATCAAACGCCGCCACTGCGCCATCAAACGCCGCCACTGTGCCCATCAAACGCCGCCACTGTGCCCATCAAACGCCGCCACTGTGCCATCAAACGCCGCCACTGTGCCCATCAAACGCCGCCACTGCGCCATCAAACGCAGCCACTGTGCCCATCAAATGCAGCCACTGTGCCATCAAATGCAGCCACTGTGCCCATCAATTGCCGCCACTGTGACATCAAACACCGCCACTGTGCCATCAAACTCAGCCACTGTGCCCATCAATTGCCGCCACTGTGACATCAAACGCAGCCACTGTGCCCATCAATTGCCGCCACTGTGACATCAAACGCAGCCACTGTGCCCATCAATTGCCGCCACTATGCCATCAAACGCAGCCACTGTGCCATCAAACGCAGCCACTGTGCCACTGTGCCCATCAATTGCCGCCACTGTGCCATATCAAATGCTCCCACTGTGCCCCCCCGCCGTCTGACCCGGCACTTACCCTGTCTCTCGGTGGGGCAGCGGGTGACGGCGACGAGCGGTCTCCTCAATGTCTTTTCCTGTCCTCTCTTCCCATCCTCTGCTATGATTGGACGCCTGATAGGCCAATCACAGCGCGTTTCAGCCAATCAGGTGACGGGTAACAGACCCGAGCACCTGATTGGCGGAGAGGCGGCTCAGTGTTAGGAAAGTGAATATTCATTCGTTTTCCTAACACAGCTGAGTGAACTGCCAGCGCCAAGCCAAGCAGGAGAGAGGGGGCGGCGCCCGTGCGCCCTTATGGACGCACCGCCACTGCAGAGAAGGATTGGGAGAGAATACAGTGGTCAGATGAGACCAAAAGTGAGCTCTTTGGCATTGGCTCAACTCGCCATGTTTGGAGGAAGAAAAATGCTGACTATGACCCTAAGAACACCATCCCTACAGACAATCACGGAGTTGGAAACATTATGCTTTGGGGCTGTTTCTCTGCTAAAGGTACAGACCGACTTTGCCGCATTGAGGGGGCCATGTAAATGTTATAACAACTCAGAAAGTAAATATCTAGTCAAATCCATATCTGCAGTGTCCTCGCCCGCCAACGATAGCAAACCACGGCCGCTGGAGGTGCTCACAATGCATGCGTTTTTTTGCAGTGCGTTTTGCGCCCCTTCATTTTGTATGTATAATTTAAAAAAAAACAAATGTCACCAGCACATCAAAGATCTCCAGAGTGCGTCCAGAGCTTTAACCACTTAAGGACCGAGCCTCTTTTTGAGATTCATTGTTCACAAGTTCAAAACAGGTTTTTTTGCTAGAAAATTACTTAGAACCCCCAAACATTAGACATTTTTTTTCAACATCCTGGAGAATAAAATGGCGGTCGTTGCAATACTTTCTTTCACACCGTATTTGCGCATCGGTCTTACAAGCGCACTTTTTTTGGGAAAAAATACACTTTTTTTAATTAAAAAATAAGACAACGGTAAAGTTAGCCCAATTTTTTTTTATATTGTGAAAGATAATGTTACACCGAGTAAATTGATACCCAACATGTCACGCTTCAAAATTGTGCCCGCTCGTGGCATGGCGACAAAATTTTACCCCTAAAAATCTCCATAGGCGACGTTTAAAAAAATTCTACAGGTTGCATGTTTTGAGTTACAGAGGAGGTCTAGGGCTAGGGAATTATTGCTCTCGCTCTAAGGATCGCGGCAATACCTCACATGTGTGGTTTATACACCGTTTTCATATGCGGGCGCTACTCACGTATGCGTTCGCTTCTGCATGCGAGCTCGTCGGGACGGGGCGCGTTATTTTTTTTTTTTTCTTATTTATTTTAACTTTTATTTTTTATTTTTACACTTTTTTAAAAAAAAATTGTGTCACTTTTATTCCGATTACAAGGAATGTAAAAATCCCTTGTAAAAGAAAAAAGCATGACAGGACCTCTTAAATATGAGATCTGGGGTCAAAAAGACCTCACATCTCATATTTACACTAAAATGCAATAAAAAAAAAAATTGTCATTTAAAAAAAGAATAAAAAAAAAATGTCCCTTTAAGAGCTATGGGCAGAAGTGACGTTTTGACGTCGCTTCCTCCCTGCAATGTTATGGAGACGAGTGGGGGGGCCATCTTCCCCTCACTCGTCTCCATACCCAGCATAGGAGAAGATCCCATTGCCTCCGGCTCCGGTAAGCGGCGGAGGGCACCGGAGCGTGTCGGGAAGGGGGGGCCCCTCTCCCGCCGCCGATAAAAGTGATCTTGCGGTGAATTCGCCGCAGAGACCACTTTTATCTTGAAGAGGACCGCCGGCCTAACAAGAGGATACCGGGGTTATGGCAGCTGGCTGCTGCCATAACTCCGATATCCTCCTTCAAACTTAGGACGTATATCGGCGTGCGGCGGTCCGGAAGTGGTTAATCAGCGATCACATCGTTACAGCCAGGCAGGACCCCTTCATCGGGCATGCCACATTTCCCTATAGAATCTCCCTATAGAAATATCTAACAGTCTGCGTATTAAATTTGGCTACACGATGAAGAAGCTATTTCATACCTAGGAATAAAACTTACCTACCCACCTTCCAAATTATAGTACATGAGGTCCCCCGAGTTACGAACCTCCGACTTGCAAAACGACTCCTACTTACGAACGGGAGGCGGCGTGGCGTTCTGCGCATGCTCGGCCACTTTTCAACGGCGGGCACATCGGAAAACAGCGGAAAAACGACGTCTGCGCATGCGCGACTACTTGACAGAACATCGGAAAACGACGTCCATGCGCTTCCGACTTACGAACAAATCCGACTTAAGAATAAACAGGCAGTCCCTAACCCGTTCGTTACTCGTGGACTGCCTGTAAACTTTCCCAATCTTATAGACCAAGTCAGCAAAGACCTGCAAATTATGCAGAAAACACAACTCTCGTGGGTTGGGAAAATTGCTGCATTTAAGATGCAAACCCTCCCCAAAATTCCATATTACTTCCGATCCCTGCCTATCCCGGATCTCTTCAAAAAAAGATCTGAAAAAACTGAAAAACTTCATTTGGAATGGAAAAAAACCTAGAGTGGCGTTCTCATTTCTAACCACCACCAAATCCGTAGGTGGCATGGGCCTACCAGTCATTATAGATTATTACTATTATTATTATGCCTCATTACTGGATCAGGTGAGATTCTGGTTTACCTCTCCCGAAGACAAACTTTGGGTAAGCATTGAAAAAAGAAGCCACTGTGGGCTTCAGTGCCTTAACTATTGCTAGTTCTGTACTTCCCAAAATTAGTATACCTAAACTGTTTAGCATTAGGTCCACGATAACAACATGGAAACACATTCTACCTAAAAACCAAACACAAGAAAGGCGGAACTAAGGTACCTATCCCAACAAGAGTATTAGACTACTGTAAAGCTTGTTACTCAACAGGTAGCCGGATCCAGCAGGGCCATCATCTATACGAAGGCCTATCCTTGCAATAGAAAAACATAAACCTTGAATAAATTTAGTAAAACCTTGGTTTGAGAGTAACTTGGTTTGAGAGCGTTTTTGCAAGACAAGTAACATTTTTTTTATAAATTCTGACTTGAGATACAAGCGATGGTCTTGATATACAAGTAGCGTCACATCACTGAGTATAAAAGAGAAGAGGGGCGCCTCTAAGTGTAGCAATATGGTTACATTTAATGAAGGTACAACATTTAGCAACTCACATGGTTGATGGTTAAAGATGTCCACATAGACCGTCCTCCTCACTGACATCAAAGTCGTCCCTTCCACGCTGCGCTCCACGAGCGCTTCAAGCCTCCCCTTTAGATCTCTCTAATGCCGCGCACACACGGCTGGACTTGCCAACGGGCTAAACTCCGTCATGTTCTATATCTGAGTCCGTCGGAAATGCAGACAGAAAAAGTCCGATGGGACATACACATAGTCGAAATGTCCGACCGAGAGCTCCCATCGGACTTTTTCTGTGGGGAAGTCCGGCCAAGTGTACGCGGCATTAGGCAGGGTGGTCTTCCTGGTCACAAATGCAGACTGACAGCGGTGAGAGCCGGCGGTGCGGAGGACAGTCTATGTGGACAGCTTTACCCCGGATGCCTCCATACTTAGATGTGCCTCATTTAATCATCAACCATGTGAGTTGCTAAATGTTGTACCTTCATTAAATGTAACCATATTGCTACACTTAGAGGCATCTCTCTTCTCTTTTATACTCTGGAGCTCCTGCTGGATATTGCTTCTAATCCCCTTGTGGAGGCTTCCATTTGTGGATGGACATTTTATGGTTTTATCACATTGCTATAATCTTTTTATGAGCACTATAAACTGAAGGACCTATGAATAAATGGTTGTGGAACGAATCACCTGAGTTTCCATTATTTCTTATGGGGAAATTCGCTTTGATATACAAGTGCTTTGGATTACAAGCATGTTTCCGGAAGGAATTAGGCTCGCAATCCAAGGTTTTACTGGATCCCTGTCTGAGGAACTTGGACCCCAATAAATCCATAGAAATCCCTCTGGAAATTTGGAAATTTTTGACTAATCATAAGAGGAAAGGGAATTCCCTTATACAGGAAGTCCCCGAGTTACGAACATCCGACTTGCGAACGACTCCTACTTACGAACGGGACGGCGGGCACATTCGACGGAACCTTTTCGACGGCGGGCACATTCGACGGAACCTTTTCGACGGCGGGCACATTCGACGGAACATCGGAAAACGACATATCTGCCATTCTGCCCATGCTGTTCCGACTTACGAACATATTCGACTTAAGAACAAACCTACAGTCCCTAGCCTGTTCGTAACTCGGGGACTGCCTGTATATGAACTACTACGGTATCATCTCACTCAAATAATAATAAAAAAATCTCATTTGATAAAGTGGGAAGAGGATTTAAATCAAAAATTTTCTTGGAATCAATGGCAGAAAGCCATACGGGTATCTAGCAGAGCCTCCTCTTGTACAGAACACTGGGATAACACTCTGAAAATTTTAACCACTTACTTACCGGGCACTTAAACCCCCCTCCTGTCCAGACCAATTTTCAGCTTTCAGCGCTGACGCACTTTGAATGACAATTGCGCGGTCATGCAGCACTGTACCCAAATGAAATTTTTATCATTTTTTTCCCACAAATAGAGCTTTCTTTTGGTGGTATTTGATCACCTCTGCGGTTTTTATTTTTTGTTAAAAAAATGTAAAAAGACCGAATTTAAAAAAAAAAAAAAATGTTTCTTTTATATTTTGTTATAAAATTTTAAAACAGGTAATTTTTCTCCTTCATTGATGTACGCTGATGAGGCAGCACTGATGGGCACCGATAGGTGGCAGTGATGGGCACTGATGGGTGGCAGTGATGGGCACTGAAGGGTGGCAATAATGGGCACTGATCGGTTACATTGATAGGCAGCACTGCTAGGTGGCACTGATTGGCACCACTGGTGGGCACTGATAGGTGGCACTTGTGGGCATTGATAGGTGGCACTCGTGGGCATTGATAGGTGGCACTGGTGGGCACTGATAGGTGGCACTGGTGGGCACTGTGAGGTGGCAATGGCAGGTGGCACAGATGAGGCATAATTGCCTCTTCCTCTTTGGGACCGATGTCCCTTGCAGATGAGCCGGTGATCGGCTTTTTTTTCTCCTCGCACTGTCAGCGTGAGGAAAAAAAAAAAAAAACGATCACAAAGCTTTTGTTTTGATCATGTGATCAGCTGTCATTGGGTGACAGCTGATCACATGGTAAGGGGCCGGGTCCGGCCCCTTACTCAGATCGGTGATCACCCGAGTCTCAGTGACTCGGTGATCACAGCGAGCTCCACGCCGGAAATTCAGGTTTGTGCTGTGGCCGTCATTCAACTATAGCGCGGGTGTCAAGAGGTTAAACAGATGGTTCCTTACACCATATAAATTATCAAAAATATACCCTACCTCCTCCTCCTCTATATGCTGGAGATGCAACGACCAAGTCGGCCACCTCCTCCACACCTTATGGAGTTGCAAAAACCTTTACAGTTTTTGGAAATCTGTATCCACCTTCTTGTCCAACCTCACAGGCAACCTAAAAATAAACTTACTCCAGCCACGGCCCTATTAGGTAGAAATCTTGATATTTACCCCTTAATATACAGAACGATCGTGGCTCATATATCAACAGCGGCAAAGGCTTACTATAACCAGTTTATGGAAATCCACTGAAGCACCCAATCTTTCAAAAGTAATCTCTAGATTAAACGATCAAGCTCAATTCGAATGAATGCAACATATAAAAACTACTCCACTACTACCTATAAAAACAAATGGCGAGCCTGGCTATCTCATCCTAGAGCTTCTAAATACCTAAAAGAATGTAAACCTTAAATAGTTCTGGTGAGTTTGATATAACCTTCCTCATATGAGATTCAGATGTGGCTCATTATTTATCACTAAGTTCCTTGATCCTTGTTGATAATATTAAATTGTTGGTCAACCCCTCCTTATGCCGCGTACACACGGTCGGACTTTTCGTCTACAAAAGTCCGACAGCCTGTCTGACAGACTTCCGGCGGACTTTCGGCGGACTTGCAGCAGACTTTCTAACGAACGGACTTGCCTACACACGACCACACAAAAGTCCGACGGATTCGTACGTGATGACGTACACCGGACTAAAATAAGGAAGTTCATAGCCAGTAGCCAATAGCTGCCCTAGCATGGGTTTTTGTCCGTCGGACTAGCACACAGACGAGCGGATTTCGGGTCCGTCGTAGTTACGACGTAAAGATTTGAAGCATGTTTCAAATCTAAAGTCCGTCGGATTTGAGGCTGAAAAAGTCTGCTGAAAGTCCGGAGAAGCCCACACACGAACGGATTACCAGCCAGCTTTAGTCCGTCGGTGTCCGTTGGACTTTTGTAGACGAAAAGTCCGACCGTGTGTACGCGGCATTACAGTTTGATCCCATCCGGGGTAAGCGGGGTCTGACTAACAATTAGATATCAATACTTATTATTCTTTCCTATGTTGTACATTGTTTTGTTCTTTCTCACAATATGTGTCCAATAAACATTATGATCAATCCTTTAAAGTGATGTCTAATATTGTCAATATCTGTTAGTATACCTTTCATTAAAAAAGTAAAAAAAAAAAAAATTAAAAGCATCAGCTAAGCAACAAGCAAATACATTGAATAAAAGGGAACAATAAACACAAACAAAAGGAACGTCAGAATAAATAATCTCTATTTCAAAACTTTAATAAAACAAAATTGAAACAAAAGGAATAACCTAAACTAACCTAAATTAACCCTCTTATGTGTCAAATGCAGTTTTAGGCTTTAGATATTACCTATATTACCAAAAGTATTGGGACGCCTGCCTGTACACGCACATGAGCTTTAATGGCATCCCAGTCTTAGTCCGTAGGGTTCAATATTGAGTTGGCCAAGCCTTTGCAGCTATAACAGCTTCAACTCTTCTGGGAAGGCCGTCCACAAGGTTTAGGAGTGTGTCTATGGGAATGTTTGACCGTTCTTCCAGAAGGACATTTGGGAGGTCAGGCACTGATGTTGGACAAGAAGGCCTGGCTCACAGTCTCCGCTCTAATTCATCCCAAAGGTGTTCTGTTAGGTTGAGGTTTAGGACTCTGTGCAGGCCAGTCAAGTTCCTCCACCCCAAACTCGCTCATCCGTGTCTTTATGGACCTTGCTTTGTGCACTGGTGCGCAGTCATGTTGGAACAGGAAGGGGCCGTCCCCAAACTGTTCCCACAAAGTTGGGAAGATGAAATTGTCCAAAATGTCTTGGTATGCCGACGCCTTAAGAGTTACCTTCACTGGAACTAAGGGGCCAAGCCCAACCCCTGAAAAACAACCCCAGGCCAGTCAAGTTCCTCCACCCCAAACTCGCTCATCCATGTCTTTATGGACCTAAAAATAATGATAACCTCATGAGGTAGGATACAAGGAATAAATAATGCACTTATAATTTTTCCTCCCCCATATGCCCCTTCCCCTGATCTCTCGGTCAAAATCGATGGCACAACTTTAAGCCCATCCCCACATGTCAAGGTTCTTGGTGTCGTCCTGGACTCTGAACTTTCCTTCAAGCACCACGTCCAATCACTGTCCAAATCCTGCTGCCTCAACCTCCACAACATCTCCAAAATACGTCCCTTTCTAACCAATGACACAGCAAAGCTCTTAATTGACTCGCTGGTCATCTCTCACCTCAACTACTGCAACTCCCTTCTCATTGGCCTACCTCTACATAGTCTACTCCCCCTTCAATCCATCATGAATGCTGCTGACAGACTCATTCACCTTACCAATCGCTCTGTCTCTGCCACTCCTCTCTGTCAATCCCTCCACTGGCCTCCGGACGGCCAAAGAATTAACTTCAAAATACTAACAACTACGTACAAAGCCATCCACAATTTAGCCCCCAGCTACATCACTAGCCTAGTCTCTAAATACCAACCTACTCGTTCTCTTCGTTCCTCTCAAGACCTCCTGCTCTCTAACTTCCTCATCACCTCCTCCCATGCTCGTCTCCAGGACTTTTTCAAAGCCTCTCCAATCCTATGGAATGCCCTACCCCAATCTGTCCGCTTATCTCCTACTCTGTTAGCTTTTAGACGATCCCTGAAAACCCTTCTCTACAGAGAAGCCCACCCTACCCACACCTAACAACTGTTTCTTAATTTTCTCCATCAGCTCCTCCCCCACAGTTATTACCTTTTGTTTCCACTTGACCCTCCCTTTTAGATTGTAAGCTCTAACGAGCAGGGCCCTCTGATCCCTCTTGTATTGATTTGTATTGTAAGTGTACTGTCTGCCCTCATGTTGTAAAGCGCTGCGTAAACTGTTGGCGCTATATAAATCCTGTATAATAATAATAATGATAACCTCATGAGGTAGGATACAAGGAATAAATAATGCATGAACGTGGGGAAGAACAACCCCCCTAAGAATCCTAAATATAGAAACTTTTTTTGATTCGCATTTCATATAAGCAGCTCAATAGACAAAATCAACAGTTATTGCTTCGCCGAAATCACACCCATTCCTGCCCATGGCCTGGATGCTCTGGAGCAGCGAGTCCCAACGTTCGCTCTTGTTTTTGGAGAGCCCGTGTACCGTAGGGTTAACGCTCATTGGCAGGCCATGTACCAGACAGGGAGAAATCCATTTTTATCTCTTCAGCGCTCAGGATTTAGCCCTCATTTATTTCATTAAACGTCGGGAGCAAGGTAAATGTCAGGCGCTTTTCACGAAAAACAAATTTGATCGACTATTGAGGTAGCGGTAATGTGGCGGAGAAATGTCACCCTTAAGAGAGAATCATTCAGTAAGCCAGCGCCGGATGATGGAGTGTATTATGAAATCAATCTGCCACACAGTACATTCACATTACAGGGATAGAGAGAAGAATCCTGTGTATACCTCATCCCCAGACACAGCACTGTGCGATCGCTATCCCCGGATTACCCTCCACAATCTTTTCATTCCACATTATTCTTTTCATCGTCAGCCAAAATGTTAAATTGCAAATGGGATAGGAGAGCCAACGTGGCACTCTTATAGGTGGTGGAATGGATAAAAGTGATATCTATGCAACACTGATATAAAACCTCCCATATACTCCCCAAAAAGGAGACTACAAGTAGCTTTGTTAAGGGCAATGAAGATCCTGAAACATCCATCAAAGGTTTGCTGAGTGGTGACGCCGCTTGGTCTTCCATTGAATAAATGCCTGAAGGGTTCTTAGCACTTTTCCCATTATCACCCCCTGGTGGTGTATAGTATATACTGTCCGCCCCCCAATAAGTGTTGCTAAACTTAGTTTAGGAGCAAGGATAGTGGCAGTAATAATTACCTCCCCCCTTTCATTGGTGTTCAATGGCAGTGATACCCCCCCCCCCCCCACTTTGATGATCAGTAGCAGTGATAATTTATACCTCCACCCCTTTCATTGGTGATAATGTATTCCCCCACCCCTTTCATTAATGGTTATTAATCCCCCCACCCCTTTCATTGGTAGTAATGTATTCCCCCACCCCTTTCATTCGTGGTAATGGATCCCCCCCAACCCCCAACTTTTCTTTGATGGTTATTAATCCCACCACCCCTTTCATTGATGGTAATGATGAATCCCCCATCCCTTTCATTGATGGTAATGAATCCCCCAACTCCTTTCATTGGAGGTCAGTGGCAGTGAAAATTGATTCCCCCACCCCTTTCATTGATGGCCAATAGCAGCAATAAATGATTTCCCCACCCCTTTCAACGATGGTAATTAATCCCCCCCACCTCTTTCATTGGTGGTCAGTGGCAGTGCTAACTGGTTCCCCCACCACTTTCATTGATGGTCAATAGTAGTGCTAATTGATTTCCCCAACCCTTTCATTGGTGGTCAGTAGCAGTGATAATTGATACCCCCACCACTTTCATTGATGGTAATTAATCCCCCCACCCCTTTCATTGGTGGTCAGTGGCAGTGCTAATCGATTCCCCCACCACTTTCATTGATGGTCAATAGTAGCGATAATTGATTTCCCCACCCTTTTCATTGATAGAAATTAATCCCCCACACCTCTTTCAGTGGTGGTCAGTAGCAGTGATAATTGATACTCCCACCCCTTTCATTGATGGTCAGTGGCAGTGATAATTGATACTCCCCCCCCTTTCATTGATGGTCAGTGGCAGTGATAATTGATACTCCCACCCCTTTCATTGATGGTCAGTGGCAGTGATAATTGATACTCCCACCCCTTTCATTGATGGTCAGTGGCAGTGATAATTGATACTCCCCCCCCTTTCATTGATGGTCAGTGGCAGTGATAATTGATACTCCCACCCCTTTCATTGATGGTCAGTGGCAGTGATAATTGATACTCCCACCCCTTTCATTGATGGTCAGTGGCAGTGCTAATTGATTCCCCCACCCCATTCATTGATGGTCAATAACAACAAATGCTTCCCCTACCCCTTTCATTGATGGTCAATAGTAGCAATAATTGATTCCCCTGCCCCTTTCACTGGTGGTCAGTAGTAGTAATAATTGATTCCCCTGCCCCTTTCACTGGTGGTCAGTAGTAGTAATAATTGATTCCCCCACCCCTTTCATTGGTGGTCAGTAGCAGTGATAATTAATTCCCTCACCCCTTTTATTGATTGTCAATAGCAGCAATAATTGCTTCCCCACCCCCTTCATTGGTGGTCAGTGTCAGTCATAATTGATTCCCCCACCTCTTTCATTGAGGTCAGTAGTAGTAATAATTATCCCACTCCTTTCAGTAGTAGTAATAATTGATTCCTCCCACCCTTTTTTATTGGTGGTCAATAGCAGCCATACAATTGCTGTTCCTGTCCACCTGGGAGTTTTGGGTGTCCTCGCCCAGCTTGTCGGTGTTTCAACTCTTCCATTATATGAAATAAATCTGAAATCTTACAGGGTGGGAGCCCCTTATAATGATCACAGTGGGGACACGGACCTGGTAACTCATAGGGATCCCAAAGGGTGGAAGAATCTGTCTTAATGACGGTAGAAAAAAAGTGAGTTTGCAGAACAGTCTATGCAGTCGAATAGATGTGCCTGGACCCGAAGACTGGCTAAATAGAATTCCAAATCTTTGGTCAGTAAAACAGTATATCAATATGTAGCACTCACCCCAAAAGGTATTGCTGGAGTTTTACGGGTTCTCCTGACTTTCCTAATGGTGACCTGCCCAGTAGCTGCACCCAACAACACACAAACCCTCCAGTGCCGACACATAGGCATCAGTCACTTTAGCTTCCTCAGATTTTCCAGAAGCAAAAATAATGGTGGATCTAATACCTTCAGTAGCATCCTCCCAATAATAGATTGGCCCCTGATAAAGTAGAAGCAGCCAATTAAGCTGCAGTGAACCTTATATAATAGCAGAAATCACCATGTGCAATTAGGGGACAGACAGTGCCTTCTCCTTTGAATGAAGGGTTTTCTGGCCCTTGACTCTACTCTATTTAACAGGTTCCTTGAATGGTTGAGCACCCGAAATTCCCATATACTGTTCTCTAGCAGCAACTTCTCCCAAGCTCTCATGACTGCTTTGCAACACAGCAGGCTCCTCAGAAGAAGCTCCCTCTGGGTAGCCACCTTTCTGTTTTCTTAAGCCTATGCCTCAGGCCATCTTTTATGGGAACTCCAGTCCTCCATCTCAGGCCAGCTTTAAGTTCTTTAGGTTTCTGCCACAGGCAGCCCTTATTCAATTCTTTCCAGGCAGAAGCCCAGCAGCCAAGACAAGACCTCTACCAGATGAAGCATGATCGGCAAGGACTTACCCTCTAGAACAGCCATTCTCACCCAGTGTTCCATTGAACCCAGGGTTCCTCCAGAGGTGGCTAGGGGTTCTTAGAGCTGTGGCTGATTGGCCTCCCATTTGATGGTGATGGCATAGTTCCAGGGCCAAAAGAACTGGGCAGAGCCAACTGCATGACGCCAATTATCTTTTTAGCTGTTTGTAAAGTTGGCATTCAAACCACTGGCCACCAATATAGGGGGCATTTTTCCTACTGATCCCCATTGAATTGGTTGTAGCATGGCTTGAGCAAATTGGAGCAACTTTTTAAGGTATTTTTTTTTTTAAACTATGTAACCCTGCCCATTGTATGATCCATTTTACTAGATCAGTGATTCTCAGCCTTACTGAGACCAGGGCCCGGTATATTCTTCCAAGAACTTCCATGCCCCAACATTTAAAAAAGAAAAGTTCATACTCACACAATAAAAGTACGGGATACAAAATGTGTATTGATAAGCTGGAAGACTCTGCTTCACAAAAGTTTTATTACATTTTTTAAATGATGTGCAGCAAACACTGGTATGGAATATGGATATACAGATATAGCAAAAGAGAGGTGGCGTGAGGAATACCAACACCACTACCAGAATACAAATACAGAGACAAATAAACATTTTTTATTTCGCTGTGATATGTGATAATACATAAAAGATGTATTGAGCGGTGGACAAAAATCATATGGGATTTCCTCATGAACAAATCCAATAATTACCCCTGTATAAGGAGGAAGAATAGGGTGACTTAGGACTAATTTATTGAAAATCTGGAGGAGGGAGAGGAGAAAGAAACAGAAAGAAGAAAAAAAGATGCAAAAAAGAGGGATCTAAGGAGTTGAAGAGGAGAGAGAAGAAGGAAGGAGAGGGGGGAAGAAGGTTTCTGTGAGGCTTAGCCAAAATGACCAAAGTATCTGGTACTTGTAGGAAACATGGCAAAATGTGCATTGTATTGCAGAGAATGCACTGCATATGTTTTTTTTATAATGCCCAGATATATATATAGCACCCTCTAGTGTCCTAGATTAGGTGTACATACAGGGGGTCCCCGAGGTATGCACCTGTTAGGGACTGCCTGCTTGTTCTTAAGCCGGATTTGTTCGTAAGTCGGAAGCGCATGCGCAGAACAGCAGAGATGTCGTTTTCCGATGTTCTGTCAAGTAGCCGCGCATGCGCAGACGTCGTTTTCCGATGTTCTGTCAAGTAGCCGTGCATGCGCAGACGTCGTTTTCCGATGTACCTGCCGTCGAAAAGTGGCCGCGCATGCGCAGAATGTCACCCGCCTCCCGTTCGTAAGTAGGAGTCGTTCGCAAGTCAGAGGTTCGTAACCCGGGGACCCCCCGTACTGTAGTTAGTTGTTAGTGTAGGAAAATTTGGCCTGGCTGAGAGTCAGGCCTGGGTTGAATCTGGGTCAGGGTTAATTGACTCAGGGAGGCGGAATGACTCAGCAAGCAGCATCTCTGGTGACTCCCCCTGCTTTCTGGAACCTTGGAGAAGCCTCCAGAAGTAGAGGGTGGAGTCTAGGAGGAGCCGCTTGGAGTATTGATGAGGGCCCCAGCAAAATGGGCTGGCAGGGGGCAGGCCACCTCATAAATACTCACGGGTCCTGCCAGCAGGGGCAGTCGGGTGGAAGATGGAGACAGAGTCCTGAGGAGGCTGTTGGTGGCCCTGGGGCCTCGGGTGCTGGAGGGACCCTCTACAACACACGGAGGAATCCTTCCTGGAGGCACAGGAGCAAGGAGAGCACAGCAGGAGCGGGTCAGCAGGTCCAGGAGGTCTCCTGAGAAGTCAGCCGGGTGGGCTGGTGAATGTCAATCTGGGAGGACTGTGGAGAGAGAGTCAGTCTGGGAGGACTGTGGAAAAGTAGCCAGGAGGGCTAGTGAAAGGGCAAGCTGCAGCCAGGCGGGCTGACAGTGCCTGAAGAGTGGTGCTGGGATCAGTGGCCACAGGAGGAACGTAAGCTGGGCACTCAACTTTGCAACACAACCAAGGGGCCCGAGGTCCTGCCTGTAAAGGACTTTTGCTTTGATCTGGTCAGATTCACTAAAAGTGTCCCAGCTAAGATTTTCTGCAAGCAAGCGTGCTGGAGGGATGCAAGGCGTGTATATAGACTGTATATAGGAGAAGTTGTCCCTCAAGTTGTTTGAAGTCGAGTGGGCATCCCGTAATTTCCCAATCCCTATCCAAGTTATATCCCCTCAAAAAAACAGAAAAAGCAAAGTGCTGGACTGTTTCCTGACTCTGAAATGACTGTGAAAATTCGGCGTGCCTGGCTGTGCAGGGTGGGGGATCCCATTTCACCTGCGGCTCCTTAGGGGGTGCGCTACATATACTTCAATCACAGTCCGTTCTACTGTCACAACTAATGTAATACCGCATTAGATTGTATTCCTTTATGCTTTTGCAAGCATATGCGGCTATGATATGTGCCAAGCGGTATCATAGCCGCGCTCTCCCTAGACGCCCCCATCTGTCTTACAATTCCTTACAAAGTTATTCCCCAACACTGTCACCAGGCAGCTGACCCGCCGCCGTTCCATCATTTTATTTCAAAGTCTTTAAAGAGCTGAGCTTCCAGTAGCCTGTTATGAATTGTGCAGTTTAATAATATAGAAACAATTACTGCGGGTTTAATGGGAATTAATGGCCCTTCTTTGGGTTCAGAACATTTAATTAGAGACAAAACTTTCAATCGATGGGAATGAAAGATGGCAGACCGGAGCGGCGGTTCTCTTTTTGGAAAAAAACAAAACTCAATTATAATTCCTGATTAGATTTATTGTCAGAGCCGCTAAGTAAACTGGAGCCGAACGCCTTGTGTAGGTGTCAAAAAAAATGTGTTTATTATAGTGCCTATTCCATGTTTTCACTGTCGGGGCCTCAAACAGAAGCTCATCGCAAGAGGCGATCGCTTCACAGCATTGATCCGGCTTGAGGCCCTAGGATGCTCTGTACACCCCAGCTTTCCCAGGCTTGACGTTGTCTCACTGCTACCACAATCGGGTCTACAAGACAGAAACCACACTTTGGATTATGATTTTCACAATTGCTCCTCAACACCTCCCCACTCAAGTGTTTGATGTGTTTCAAAGGGCTTAATTGACGAGTAAAACCCTTCAGATATACGAGGTGGTATCAAAAAATTTTTGAGACTAGTTTTGTGACACACCAACAGATGGCAGCACAAGGCTGCATGCACAGCCACAAGGAGCACTGACCTTCATAAGTCAGTGTGCCAAAAGACATCGTCCTGTGTATGTCGGGAGCTGTGCAACTGGTGCTATGCTTCTGACCACGAGCGTAACCAGTAGGGTTGCACCGATACAGGTTTCGGTGCTGATACTAAGCATTTGCACAAGTATCGGCAGTGGCGGCTGGTGCTCAAAAAAAAAATTTTTGTTTGGGGGGGGTGGGGTGGGGGCGCAAAAAATTTTTGAAAAAAAAAATCATCAATTGCAGCCACTGTGCCATCAAATGCTGCCACTGTGCCATCAATTGCAGCCACTGTGCCATCAAACGCTGCCACTGTGCCATCAAACGCTACCCCTGTGCCATCAAGCACTACCACTATGCCCTCAAATACTGCCACTGTGCCCTCAAACGCTGCCACTGTGCCATCAAACGCTACCATTGTGCCATCAAATGCTGCCACTGTGCCCATCAAACACAGCCACTATGCCAAACACTGCCACTGTGCCCTCAAATGCTGCCACTGTGCCATCAATTGCAGCCACTGTGCCAAACGCTGCCACTGTGCCCATTAAATGCTGCCACTGTGCCATCAAACGCTGCCACTGTGCCATCAAATGCTGCCAGTGTGCCCATCAAATGCTTCCAGTGTGCCCATCGTATGCTGACAGTGTGCCCACTAAATGCTGCCAGTGTGCCCTTGAATGCCCCCAGTGTGACCCCTGGCACCTACCCTGTCTTGGTGGGGCAGCTGGTGATGGCGACGAGCAGGGTCCTCCATGCGTCTCCTGCCATCCTCATCTCTCGTCTTCTCCTCCTGATAGGCGTCCAATAGCGGCGCCTGTCATTTCAGCCAATCAGGTGACAGGTAACAGACCCAAGCACCTGATTGGTGGAGAGGCGGTTTAGTGTTAGGAAAAGCGAATAGTCAGCATGGCGCTCGCAGGTCACCTTTTTTGACGCCTATTAGAGCCTATGGCTCTAATCAGGTGCTTCAAAAACACCCCCCGCCGCTGTAATTCAGGCACCCTGCGCCCAAAAAGGGGTCGGGCGCCTGAATAGGGGGCGGCAGCCATAAATAGATTCATGCAATGCATGAATAATCTATTTATTGGTGATAGAGGGGTGGCTGGAGAGAGGGGGCGGCGCCCGTGCGCCCTTAATGCACGGGACGCCACTGTGTATCGGTACTCGTGCAAATGCTCCGATACCTGAAACTGATACTTTCAGGCTTGAGAAAGAAATTGAGGTTCAGATATCTGCTTATTATAGCCACATCCCTAGGATACATGGAAAGGCAGAGCTTCCCCCTCTATAATGGAACTTTAAAGGCCAAATTGGTTTACAGATTTACTGAATCTTTTATGTTTTTAATCACTATGACCATTGCTGAGTCATGGGTTTAAGAACATGGAAGTGCCACTTGAAAATCTCACTTACTGTCATAAGAGCCACCAATATATACAGTTTGATGAATGTTTTTAGCATGATTTTCATCTTGTAGACCTTGTACCTACACTAACTGCAAAAAAAAAACTATCCCTAAAAAGGAGCCAAGTTACTCCGAAACAGGGGCAGACTGACAACTCATGGGGCCCCCTAGTGGCCCGGGGCCCTCGGGCAGTGCCCGAGTGGCCGAACGGTCAGTCCGCCCCCGCTCCGAAATGCGTCGGATACGTTTTTACAACTCCCTTTATATGGACAGCTGTTATGTGAAAAATGATGGTGTGGTAATATGTACCTACAATTTTTGTTATTGTGTACTGTATTTTTGATAATTAGATGTTTTTCGACTTTTTGTAAACCAATTTGGTACCATGAAACTTTGAATTTTAATGCAAACTTTGGTTACTCTCTTATGCCTTTAAATTCCCATTATAGAGGGGGAAGCTATGCCTTTCCATACTTTCAGGCTCAGTTCTTTCAGCTGTCAGCAGGATTCCCCCACTGACAGCTGAAATGTAATAAAAAAAAAAAAAAGAAAACCCGGAAACTATCGGTTGTTAGGAGTGGGGCCGCCGCGTCCAGTGACCCATTCAGCTGTCAGTGGGGTTCCCCTGTTGACAGCTGAAGTGTAAACGAAGTCCCAGCAATTGGAGCTGTCAAAAAAAAAAAAGTGCAATGTTTATCAACAACATTGCTCAGCTGGTGGAACAGAAAGATAAAAATAAACATTGTTTCTTTTTGCATCTTTCTGCTCCTTCATCTACAGATCAAAGGGTTGAACTTGGATCTGCAGATGAATTCAGTTTAACCTGTCAAAGTCAAAAAAAATGATACTTTTTTTTGTTTTTTTATTCAAATGTTCCTCTGTTTTAACCCCTTATTAAGGCCTCATGTGCAATGCTGCTGGTAAAGGGACGTTCAGAGGCAGTTGGATGCTTGTTTCAGCTGCCCCTGAACTCATCCAATGATATCTTCATGTACACAGGTTCGTTTTAACCACTTGCTTACTGGGCACTTAAACCCCACTCCTGCCCAGACCAATTTTCAGCTTTCAGCACTGTCGCACTTTGAATGGCAATTGCGCGGTCATACAACACTGTAACCAAATGAAATTTTTATCATTTTATTTCCCACAAAGAGAGCTTTCTTTTGGTGGTAGTTGATCACCTCTGTGGTTTTTAGTTTTTGTTAAAAAATTGAAAAAGACCGAATTTAAAAAAAAAATTTTTATATTTTTTAAATATTTTGTTATAACGTTTTGCAAACAGGTAATTTTATTCCTTCATTGATGTACGCTGATAAGGCGGCACTGATGGGCACAGATAGGTGGCAGTGATGGGCACTGATGGGTGGCAGTGATGGGCACTGATGGGTGGCAGTGATGGGCACTGATTGCTTACACTGATGGCAGCACTGCTAGGTGGCACTGATTGGCACCACTGGTGGGCATTGATAGGTGGCACTTGTGTGCATTGATAGGTGTCACTTGTGGGCATTGATAGGTGGCACTTGTGTGCATTGATAGGTGGCACTTGTGGGCATTGATAGGTGGCACTTGTGTGCATTGATAGGTGTCACTTGTGGGCATTGATAGGTGTCACTTGTGGGCATTGATAGGTGGCACTTGTGTGCATTGATAGGTGGCACTTGTGGGCATTGATAGGTGGCACTTGTGTGCATTGATAGGTGTCACTTGTGGGCATTGATAGGTGGCACTTGTGTGCATTGATAGGTGTCAATTGTGGGCATTGATAGGTGGCACTTGTGTGCATTGATAGGTGTCACTTGTGGGCATTGATAGGTGTCACTTGTGGGCATTGATAGGTGGCACTTGTGTGCATTGATAGGTGGCACTTGTGGGCATTGATAGGTGGCACTTGTGTGCATTGATAGGTGTCACTTGTGGGCATTGATAGGTGGCACTTGTGTGCATTGATAGGTGGCACTTGTGGGCATTGATAGGTGGCACTTGTGTGCATTGATAGGTGTCACTTGTGGGCATTGATAGGTGTCACTTGTGGGCATTGATAGGTGGCACTTGTGTGCATTGATAGGTGGCACTTGTGGGCATTGATAGGTGGCACTTGTGTGCATTGATAGGTGTCAATTGTGGGCATTGATAGGTGGCACTGCTGGGCACTGTGGGCACTGGCAGGTGGCAATGGCAGGTACAGATGAGGGGCATATGTGCCTCCTTCCTCTTCGGGACCGATGTCCCTTTAACATAAGCCGGTGATCGGCTTTTTTTTCTCCTCACGCTATCAGCGTGAGGAGAAAAAAAAAAACGATTACCGAGCTTTTGTTTACATCATGTGATCAGCTGTCATTGGCTGACAGCTGATCACATGGTAAGGGGCCGGGATCGGCCCCTTACTCGGATCTGTGATCATCCGAGTCTCCGTGACTGCAGGGTGCTCCCTGCGCGCGTGCACAGGGGAGGACGTCCCATGATGGCCTCCCGGAAATTGAGGTCCGCGCTGTGGCCGTCTTTCGGCTATGGCCCGGACCTCAGGTGGTTAATGTCATTTTTAGGCAGTTGTGTTTATAGGCTTTTCTTTGAAGGCAAAAAAAATGAGTTCAGGCGCCAAAGTTTCCGACGTTTCAGACGCTAAACGCGGCTAATTGCGGTAACTTGCATTTAGCCGTGTTTTGTTTACAGGCGTTTTTTCATTTTTGGCTATTTAAAAAAAAAAAAAATTCTCAAACCCTTCCAAACGCAAACGCAGCTAAACATGGGGCACATAAACGCGGCAAAATGGACGTTTTAAACGCGGGTTACTATCTGTCAAGTTAAATCGTTCAGGAGAGGTTGTAAAAACATCCCGTGTACATTAAGCCTTACCCTTTAATTCACTCTAAACAGCCTTACTTAACTCCCTATAATCCCTCTCCATTTAATTAATATTTTCCTGCTGATATTTTTTTGTTCACTATTAATAATTTAAAACTTTTTTTGTTCGCTTTGTTTTTACTTTAACATTTATTTACACATTTCACATTGGAAAAAAAGTGCAAAATTGAAAAAAAAAATGAATTAATTTAATTTGTAAAACACTTTTCAGTGCTTTGTACCATTGCTGACCGCTGAAGTGTAAACAAAACATTTGCGGTAGGCAGTGGCGTTGCTAGGGGGGTGGCTTTTGGGGCTATAGCCCCGAATCTGGGGCCCATAGCCCCGGGTCTCTGCAGGGGTCCCCAAAGGGAGGGGGGGCTCTCTGGGGACCCTGATGTAAGTGGGGGGCTCTCTGGGGACCCTGATGCAAGGGGGAGGCTCTCTGGGGACTCTGATGTAAGGAGGAGGCTCTCTGGGGACGCTGATGTAAGTGGGGGGCTCTCTGGGGACCCTGATTTAAAGAGTTTTCTCTGGGAACCCTGATGTAAGTGGGGGGCTCTCTGGGGACTCTGATGTAAGGAGGAGGCTCTCTGGGGACTCTGATGTAAGGAGGAGGCTCTCTGGGGACCCTGATGTAAGTGAGGGACTCTCTGGGGAACCCGATGTAAGGGGGAGGCTCTCTGGGGACTCTGATGTAAGGAGGAGGCTCTCTGGGGACCCTGATGTAAGTGGGGGGCTCTCTGGGGACCCTGATGTAAGTGGGGGGCTCTGTGGGGACCCTGATTTAAGGAGTTTTCTCTGGGAACCCTGATGTAAGTGGGGGGCTCTCTGGGGACACCGATGCAAGGAGGAGGCTCTCTGGGGACTCTGATGTAAGGAGGAGGCTCTCTGGGGACCCTGATGTAAGTGAAGGGCTCTCTGGGGACCAACGATGTAAGGGGAAGGCTCTCTGGGGACCCTGATGTAAGGGGAAGGCTCTCTGGGGACTCTGATGTAAGGAGGAGGCTCTCTGGGGACCCTGATGTAAAGGGGGCTCTCTGGGGACCCTGATGTAAGGGGGGCTCTCTGGGGACCCTGATGTAAAGGGGGCTCTCTGGGGACCCTGATGTAAGGGGGAGGCTCTCTGGGGACCCTGATGTAAGTGGGGGGCCCTCTGGGGATATACACACATGTATATTACTGTATATACATGTGTATGCCCACCCAAGCGTATGACTTTCTTTACTACACTGCTATGGGCTCTAGCCCCAGATCTTTTGTAGACCTAGCAACGCCCCTGGCGGTAGGTATCGGTAATTGGTATCGGTGAGTACAAAAAAAAAAAATACCGGTACTCATTGTAAAAAAAAAAATGGTATGGGTGCATCCCTAGTTACCCGTCTGCTATTTCATCATGGGCAGCAAGTTAAAAAACACAGAGTAAATGTGAAATTCTGCGTGAAACTGGGCAAATTTGCCACAGAGACGTTTGATATGATTTGGCAATTTTACGGCAAAGGTGTTCTGAGTGACACGCGGGCTTCAAGAGCGGGAGAACATCACTGGAAGACGAGCTCAACCCCCGAAACTGTTGAAACCTTTTGGCAAGTTGTACAGTGCCTTGAATAAGTATTCATACCCCTTGACATTTTGCAGTTTTGAAACTTTTTGGTACCACCTCGTAGGTGCTTGAACGGGGGGGGCTGTGGATCAATAAAGCTTTGAGAAGATCATATTCCAGTGGAGGGTGTTGGTCTTTCAGTACAGTAGTGGTGGGACCCTCACAGTGTATATATCTAGTTGTCTCAATGGGGCACCACCCCCTACTATAAAAGCAACTTGAAAACTTCCCTCTTCACCTCTACCAAGGAGCTAAGAGGGGGCAGAAATAAATTGGGACTTTAAATGATCCACCAGAGAGAATACAGTCAATATAAAACATAAGTCTTTATTAACTAAGTTTAAAACACAATAAAATACACTACAAACCCGGTGCCATGTGCCCATATCATCAAAACATACAGTATATATAATAGGCCCAGGCCCACACTGACAATGCTGCTGTCTGCTGTGCCCCCTGTGCTCCTTCATGCAGAGTGGAGGCACAATAATACAGGAGGTGTGTTACGGGCTAGATCACCAGGTGAAAACAGAAGGGAAAAAAAGCTTAAAAAAAAAGAAAAGTAATGCATCCACCACCTCTAAAGATGGATAAGCTGCAATATATGATTTTTTTGGTTTTGGGTTTAATACAGCTTTAATTTTTGCTGAAAGGACTGATACTATCGGTAATGTTGCTTTTTTTTTATGGTGCCGATGTATATGCATTAAAAGAACAATTTTATGCTTTAAAATTGGAAGCCCCGCGGAGCCGGTTACTGGCGGAAATTGGTAGGTTAATCAGCAGAATGTGCGGATGTGACTGCAAATCAAGGCAATGTATGCAGGGGGGGGCGCTACAAATATGTTGGCGATTAAACAAAATAAATAAAACAAATAAATTAAGATATAAAAGAATAGAGATACAAGTAAAAAAAGAAGCTTTAGTTGGGTTGTGGGTACCAGGGGATGCTGAGCCGGTGATGAGCGCATCCTTCGCCAACATCTGTTGTTATAGACGAGGCAACGAGGCAGCATCCCAATATTTCATTCCCTTTTTATACCGTGACCCCAGACGGGGCCCCTTTTCTGGGCCAAAGAAGGCGGAGTCTAGGTGCTCCGACAGAGGCGCCATTATACTGCTATGAACAGAGCTGAACTGACGGAGCAGGAAACTTAATGATGTGTGCTGGGAAGGGATGGAGAATTCTACATCAGCCAAGACCAGGAGATTATCTGGCTGCCGTCGCTGTTAACCCTTTCTTTTTAATTCATTTGAGATCTCCTCTCTTTCTCTGCAAGCAAAGCCGTCTGAAAAACGAACCCGTACTCATCGGCTAGAGCAGATGGGAACCCTAAATGAAGGACATTGAGTTTGCACCGTGTGTCGTCAACAATGGTCCCTTTTACTGTTCAATATTTTTGGAGATTTTGCAGTCAAGACAAGAAGATGTGCGCCAATGCCATGGGATGTAATGATACTGATACATTTTCTTGTGAAAAAAAAAATGATACTGATACATTGTTCACAAGAATACAAAGCAGTACAAAGGGCACCCAACACCATGAAGCTTCTACTCGTGATGTTTGAAAACAGAGGAACCCCGCAAAATAACTTTCCAGGTTCAGGAAACACCTTTTTAAAATTACAATAACTGATGATACATTAGTGCAGTGGTCTACAAACTGGGGCCGCGGGGGCCAGACGTGGACCTTTACTTGTCCTTTTCTGTCCCTTGGGGTCCCTTTTCCTCCCACTGAAACGAGACAGTATTCTTCCACTGACGCCAACAATGGGGCACTATTCCTCAAACTGACGCCAACAATGGGACACAATTTCTCCCATTGATGCCAACAATGGGACACTATTCCTCAAACTGACACCAACAATGGGACACTATTCCTCAAACTGACATCAACAATGGGACACTATTCCTCAAACTGACACCAACGATGGGACACTATTCCTCAAACTGACACCACCGATGGGACACTATTCCTCAAACTGACACCACCTATGGGACACTATTCCTCAAACTGACATCAACAATGGGACACTATTCCTCAAACTGACATCAACAATGGGACACTATTCCTCAAACTCACACCAACCATGGAACACTATTCCTCAAACTGACACCAACAATGGGACACTATTCCTCAAACTGACACCAACGATGGGACACTATTCCTCAAACTGACATCAACGATGGGACACTATTCCTCAAACTGACACCAACGATGGGACACTATTCCTCAAACTGACATCAACAATGGGACACTATTCCTCAAACTGACACCAAGGATGGGACACTATTCCTCAAACTGACACCACCGATGGGACACTATTCCTCAAACTGACACCACCTATGGGACACTATTCCTCAAACTGACATCAACAATGGGACACTATTCCTTAAACTGACATCAACAATGGGACACTATTCCTCAAACTCACACCAACTATGGAACACTATTCCTCAAACTGACACCAACAATGGGACACTATTCCTCAAACTGACACCAACGATGGGACACTATTCCTCAAACTGACATCAACGATGGGACACTATTCCTCAAACTGACACCAACGATGGGACACTATTCCTCAAACTGACACCAATGATGGGACACTATTCCTCAAACTGACACCAACGATGGGACACTATTCCTCAAACTGACACCAACGATGGGACACTATTCCTCAAACTAACACCACCGATGGGACACTATTCCTCAAACTGACACCAACGATGGGACACTATTCCTCAAACTAACACCAACTATGGGACACTATTCCTCAAACTGACACCAACAATGGGACACTATTCCTCAAACTGACATCAACAATGGGACACTATTCCTCAAACTCACACCAACTATGGGACACTATTCCTCAAACTGACACCAACAATGGGACACTATTCCTCAAACTGACATCAACAATGAGACACTATTCCTCAAACTGACACCAACGATGGGACACTATTCCTCAAACTGACACCAACGATGGGACACTATTCCTCAAACTGACACCAACGATGGGACACTATTCCTCAAACTGACACCAAGGATGGGACACTATTCCTCAAACTGACACCACCGATGGGACACTATTCCTCAAACTGACACCAACGATGGGACACTATTCCTCAAACTGACACCAACGATGGGACACTATTCCTCAAACTGACACCAACGATGGGACACTATTCCTCAAACTCACACCAACGATGGGACACTATTCCTCAAACTGACACCAACGATGAGACACTATTCCTCAAACTGACACCAACAATGGGACACTATTCCTCAAACTGACACCAACAATGGGACACTATTCCTCAAACTGACACCAACAATGAGACACTATTCCTCAAACTGACACCAACAATGGGACACTATTTCTCCCATTGACGCCAACAATGGGGCACTATTCATCAAACTGACACCAACGATGGGACACTATTTCTCCCATTGATGCCAACAATGGGAAACTATTCCTCAAACTGACATCAATGATGGGGCACTATACCTCCCACTGACACCAATGATGGGGCACTATTCTTTCCACTGGTACCAACAAGGCACTATACCTCCTACTGACACCAATGATGGGGCACTATTCCTGCCATTGACACCAATGATGGGGCACTATTCTTGCCACTGACACCAAGGACAGGGCACTATTCCTTCCCCCCAGTACCAAAGATGCATTATTTACTTCCACTGACACCAATGATGGGGCACTATTCCTCCCACTAACACTTGCCACGTCGCCTGCCACATGTTGCAGATTGTCTCTTGCTGTGTCACTTTCCTGCCAAGGTGGTCTCTTGCTGTGTCCCAGAGTCAGGCAGCAGATTACCAGTCAGGCAGCAGAGAGATGATGTCATCTCACTGCTTCCTGTGGCTGCCTGCACAGTGAGGGCGGAACTGCACTGCAGGGATGCAGGATGGGCGCCGGGCAGTGAGAGATGATGTTATCTCTCTGCTCCCCCGCCCTCCAGCTCCCTGATTGGCCAGCCGTCCACTCACCCACCAAGCCGCCCAGCTGCTCGCCCGCTCTCTCACCCGCCCACTGAGCCTCCCGCCCGCTCACCTATTTAGCCGGCCGACAGCCCGGCCCGCCCGCGGAGCCGCCCGCTTTCTCACCCGCAGAGCCGTCCGCCCGCGGAGCCACCCGCTCTTTCACCCGCAGAGCAGCCCACCCACCCACTCACCCGCATTCTTGGTGGGGCAATTGCCCCGTTGCCCCCCCTGGATCCACCCCTGATAGATGCTGGTGAGATTGTAAAGTAAGATTGTTATGTGTACATGTAGACAGCATGGGGAAACTAAATGCTGATACATTTATATTATTTAACATGTAGGTTAGCGCCCCTCATGGCCAGAGGACAAACTGCTTCACCAGGCCCCACACAAACAGAAGCATGATGTCTTCTCATCTGCCAGTGACACCTTTCCCGGCATTGACTACAGAGACATTTTGAGGGGAATAGCACTGAGTGTTGCTTGTCCTCCGAAGGCAAAGAGTGGAGCCGACGCAGCTAGTTCATATGCATATGGTTCCTGGCTCAGTCTCTAGGAGGGTTCTGCCCTACAGTAGGGACTCAGCCACTCGGGAGGGTATGCCAAGTGTCAGACTACCGCTACCTACGGAACCTCTGCCACTGGCCATTACCAATTCCTCTCCTGAGTTGGCTGCTTCTCCTTTTTGACACTCCTTACTTCATAACCTCAAGGGTGTAACTCATTCTGTACTCTTTGTTCCCCGGGTCTTTAATACACTGTAAGGACAATCTCTTCTCAAATAATTCAGACTAGACATTTCATGTAACCAGTAGCTCCTTTACGGAATAAAGTAATTATATTTACAGTTCTTTGGTATCTCCATGGCAATACATTTACATCTTTATAGATTACTTGCCTCCCCACAATGTAACACCGATATTCTAACTCAGTGGTCTCCAATTTGCGGCCCAGGGGCTGGATGTGGCCCTTTGCTTATCTTTATCTGGCCCTTGGGGCACTATTCTTCCCTCTGATAAAAGGCACTATTCTCATCACTGACACTGCCAATGACACCAACAATGGGCCATTATTCCTCCCACTGACACCAATGAGGTATTCTTCCCATCTACACCAATAATAGACCAATATTCTCCCCACTAACACCAATGATGGGGCACTATTCCTCCCACAGACACCAATGATGGGGCACTATTCCTCCCACAGACACCAATGATGGGGCACTATTCCTCCCACAGACACCAATGATGGGGCACTATTCTCCCCATTGACACCAATGATGGTGCACTATTCCTCCACTGACACCAATAATGGGGCACTATTCCTCCACTGACACCAATGATGGGGCACTATTCCTCCCACTGATACCAATGATGGGGCACTATTCCTCCACTGACACCAATGATGGGGCACTATTCCTCCACTGACACCAATGATGGGGCACTATTCCTCCACTGACACCAATGATGGGGCACTATTCCTCCACTGACACCAATGATGGTGTACTATTTCTGCCATTGACACCAATGATGGGGCACTATATCTGCCACTGACACCAATGATGCTGTACTATTTCTCCCACTGGAAGCAATGATGGTGCACTATTCCCCCCACTGATACCAATGATGGGGCACTATACCTCCACTGACATCAAATGATGGGGCACTATTTCTGCCACTGACACCAATGATGGGGCACTATTCCTCCACTGATACCAATGATGGGGCACTATTCCTCCACTGACACCAATGATGGGGCACTATTTCTGCCACTGACATCATTGATGGGGCACTATTTCTGCCACTGACACCAATGATTGTATTGGATGACAATCAGATGAAAACAGACATGCAGTCTGTTTTCATCCGACTGCCCCAGAGAGGAGAGCGGGCCTGCTCAGAGGAAAGATCCCCCGCTGAACAGGCGAATATGCTTGGAAAGGGGCCTTAGTCTAAAGCAGAAGGAAAGGATGTCCCGCAAGCCACACATCACTGCAAACCCAATGTGAGGGAGTATGTGACAGTCTCAGCCCGGGCTCCAACCAGACCACACCCCCAACGCATTTTGTTCTGCCCCCGGAGCTTAATCATGGGGATCCCCGTGATTAGGCTTCGGGGCGGAGCAAAATGCTTTGGGGGCATGGCCTTGTAGCCCGGGCTGAGACTGTCACATACTCCCTCACATTGGGTTTGCAGCGATGTGTGGCCTCTGCCATGTCAAGAGTATTAGCAGCTCTACCTTAACTTAGTCTTCAGGTGGTGGTGACCAATGCCCAGTAGGTCATGTGGCCAAACCATGGACAAATGAACCATTATCCTAGCTTGCACAAGCACAACACAACACAGCTCCAGCCAGGTTGGTCCACTCTTGCCGAGTGCTTGTCCTTGCCTTTGTTACTAAAAGGTCACCCAATGGATGGTGGCATTTTCGATAAATGCTGAACTTCTTTCTTCAGTGGTCATCCATAAGGCAAAGTCCAGAAAGTGGAGAGACATCATGCGCATTTCATGCTAACAAGTGCTTAATCTTAAGTGAAATGCGTAAAAATGCCAAGCATGTCATGTGACCAAGCCGTGGAAGAAAGAACAATTATCCTAGTTTGGGCAAGCACAATAGAATATGGCTCAAGATTGGTCCACTCCTGCCCGTACACACACACACACACCAAGTGCTTGTCCAGCTTGATACTGAAAACCTACCCTATGGAACCAGTGGATGGTGGCATTCCTGGTAAATGTTAAACTTCGTTTTTTGCGGTCATCCATAAGGCAAAGTCCAGCAGGTGGAGAAACATCATATGTGTTTCATGCTAACAAGTGCTTAATCATAAGTGAAATGCGTAAAAACTGCAGAGCATGTCATGTGACCAAGCCGTGGAAGAATGACCAATTATCCTAGTTTACAGAAACACAACAGAATACGTCTCAAGATTAGTCCACTCTTGCCCGTACACACACACGCCGATGCTTGTCCAGCTTGATACTGAAAACCTACCCTATGGAACCTTTGGATGGTGGCATTTCAAATAAATGTTCCACTTCTTTTTTTAGTTATTATCCATAAGGCGAAGTCAAGCAGGTGGAGAGACATCATACACGTGCTTAATCATAAGTGAAATGCGTAAAAATGCCGAGCGTGTCATATGACCAAGCCATGGAAGAATGACCAATTATCCTAGTTTACACAAGCACAACACAATACGGGCCCAAGATTGGTCCACTCTTGCCCGTACACTCACATGTGCTTGTCCAGCTTGTTACTGAAAACCTACCCTTTGGAACCAATACAGAAAAATAGCCAGCCACTCGGTATACTCCTCTTGTTGCTCTTCATTGGTTACATAATACATAATCATAATCATCTTTTTTCGACCTCACCTACTATGTAACTATGTAACATAAATACAGTGTAAAAATCCTAACGCGTTTCGGCCATTACAGCCTTCCTCATAGCATAGCTGTTATCCTAGCTTGCACAAGCACGACACGGCTTCAGGCCGGTTCTCTCTTTCCGAGTGCTTATCAAGCTTGTTACCGAAAGGCGGCCCAATGGAACCAATACATGTAGGCATTCCAGATAAAAGTTTTTTTTTTTTAGTGGTCAACCATAAAGCAAAGTTCAGCAGGTGGAAAGACCTTTTTATGCATTTCATGCTAACAAGTGCTTAATCATAGGCGAAATGCGTAAGTGGCCTCTACTTTCCAGACTTTCTCTTATGGATGACTACTAATGAGGAGGTCCACCTTTTATCTGTGGCATTGTCCTCCATTGTTTCTGTTCTCTTTCAGGGACCTCACTCTTGACACTGCTGATCTGTTCCAAGCTAGATCCTAAGATGAAGCCATATTCATTTTTCAGCCCAGGCTTCCTCTGAGCCCCTGCTTGCTTTACTGAAATATCTTCCACTAAGGCAGTAGGGCAGCATGGAATATTTCTGGTTATTTACCGCGTATGCGCTGGGTATGGGGAAGATCTCTGGGTGTCAGGAAAGGATTGGTGAATGGGATGTCTGGGTGGAATCGAACAGTCCTGACACTAATGTGAATTGATGAGTAAAACTGAACAACATCTGGAAACACAGCGCTCTGCGCATCTGTTACACACAACCACGGAATACTAATATGGAAAACGGGCCAAAACAACTGTATAGAGGAACTAAACTGGTTGTAAACCTCAGACATGAAATATGAACAAAGCACATCCCTCTATAGTGTGTACTTGCCTCAATCCAGAGCACTAAGTGTCATTTCTGTCTGCTGCCTCCTTCCTCTGCTATCAGCATGAGTCACTTCTGACGAGTTTTCCTGACACCAAGA
This sequence comes from Aquarana catesbeiana, assembly GCF_042186555.1. NCBI lineage: Eukaryota > Metazoa > Chordata > Amphibia > Anura > Ranidae > Aquarana > Aquarana catesbeiana. Next base: position 272,228,946 of record NC_133334.1, read on the forward strand.
GATAAAAAGGTGACAGGGGGGGGAGCTCCAGCACACAGCCTGTGATTGACATCCTCACCTCTATTCCTGTGTGTGGTGTGTGTGTGTGTGGAGCTCTGCAGAGTGTAATTTCAGCCCCCTTTTTTTTCTGACAACCCAGACAAGTTTGATAAATTCTGGACTTTGAATGGGCATGGAGAAGACTGCAGATAAACAGTGTATCACCCGAGGATAGTCACTGCGCTGGGTATATGTAAGAGTTTACAACCACTTACACGTGTATGTCTGGGCTAAATAATAATAAAAAAAAAAAAAAAACATATGCAGTACATCTTTGCAATACACATGCATTGTATTGCAATCACTACACTTCACTACAAGTACAGAAAAATACCTGTTGGACTCCCAGAAATCCAGTGAGCTTCTGACTTCCTGTAGTGAGCTGACAACGCTGCCCGCCGCACTGAAATCTCCCGCAGTGTTGTCAGCCCTGCTCAGTTCTGCCCTGGTGGACAAGAGAACACCACTCCCCCTGCTAATCTCCATAACTTAATAGGGAGGTGTTCTGTAGTCCAGCAGAGCTGATAACACTGCAGGTAGGGTCATAGCTGGTATATTCTGAATAACCCAGACCTCAATCAAGCCTCCAGTATTCCAAATGCCAACCCCCACTGCCCACCCCCACCATTATTTTTTTTTATTGACAAACATAAAAAATTTACTGGCAGAGCACCTTTTTACTGACATCCTGAAATATGACTGAAACTCCTATAATAAACTAAGACGATATTTTAACAGTAAAAACAATGAGAAAACCTTAATGATACTCATAACAAGCCATCTGCCTGACTTTACAAACCTAAACTCAAAGCACAGTGACAAAATGTGGGTATGACATGGATCGTGAAAGGTCTGGGTCACCCCAGGATAAAACAGAAAAAGTTCTGAGATTTTGCCTAACAGTGGGAGGGGCTTAAAGGGGGATCATTAAACAGAATCTCTACCTAGTCGTTACTTCACACATAAAACAGTCCTTGTACCCACAAAATATTCCTGATTACTGGACCACAACTATCAGCCTCACAGACACACATAAACCTCAGGACAAAGGATCATTTATTTAAAATGAACCATCTTCATTACATATGCTTTTATGTACACAAAATATAATTTTGTCTGCAGTTTCGGGGGCGGGGACAAGTGTATTTTTTTTTCTGCAGTTCACAGACATTTTCAAACAGCAAAAAAAAAAGTGCCCTTTTTTACAAACTGTTGGTTAAAAACTGTTGGTAACCTGTGTTTGGCAACACAGGTTAGCAGACCCCCCTCCTTACAGTGAGGGAAAAAAGTATTTGTTCCCCCTGCTGATTTTGTACATTTGCCCCCTGACAAAGAAAGGATCAGTCTATAATTTTAATGGAAGGTTTATATTAACAGTGAGAGACAGAATACAGTGGGACCTCGGATTACAAGCAGAATCTGTTCCAGGAGAATGCTCGTAATCGAAAGTACTCGCATATCAAAGCGAGTTTCCCCATTGAAGTCAATGGAAACGAAAATAATTTGTTCCGCATTGACTTCAATGGCATGCAATACCGCATGCGGCCAGAGGGGGGGGGGGGGCGCCGGAGAGCCTCAGAAATGGCCGGAAAGGCCAAAGGACACCTCGGTTGACCGTGGCAAACCTCGGAAAGACTACGTACCCGAGGTTTGCCAAGGTCAGCCGAGCTGTTCTCGGGCCTTTCCGTGCATTTTCCGAACTGCGCAGATCGGCTGCGATCAGCGCTGCTGGGCTCTGGTGCCCCCCCCCCCACCTCAGGCCAAACGTGGTACTGCACATGTTTTGGCCTGAATCGTGCTCGTTTTGCGAGACAACACTCGCAAACTGAGTTACGATTTTCAAAAATACAGTGCTCGTATTGCGAAACGCTCGTTAACCGCGTTACTCGCAATCCGAGGTTCCACTGTAACAACAAAAATATAAAAAACTTATTTCAAAAAAGTTATAAATTGATTTGAATTTTAATGAGTGAAATAAGTATCTGATACCCTATCAATCAGCATGTTTTCTGACTCCCAGGTTTCTTCTATACAGGTAACAAGCTGAGATTAGGAGCACTCTCTAATTTTTTTTTTTTACACACAGTTTGGCTATTCCTTTAGGGAACAATACTGCTCTATAGTAGAAATCCACATTATTAACAAAAGGCTCTTGTCCTGAGTAGAAACAAATAATTGCTACATACTAAATACTGTGTATCAATTCCTCTATTTCAAATGTTTGTGAAACAATTCAGTCTCTGCTATTTGGGAACATTGGATCAGCCTTATTATGGTACATAAGGAACTTTTTGTATCAATTTCATCCACTTTCAACCAGCTATCAATCACAAAAATGACTAAAAGGGGCCAGCGCAGCCAACTGCCATGCCTGACCTAAAGAAATTACATTGTTTTTTATTATTATTATTTAATTAATAACTTAATTATTATTATTTTATTTAATATTTATTTATTATACAGTAAAAAATTGATTCACCACAAACTCGCTCCTAGTGAACTCAAAATAGCAGCGCTAAAGGTGATCCCTAATCAAATAATGAGGTGTAGTGAAGAGTGATAAGCTGATGTATCAACCTGTGCAATGATTACATCACGTCCTCATCCTTCATCATTAATGTGCATACAATGACATACTCAAAAAAATCACAAACGAATGGTGCATATAAACCAATTAAGTGAATAACGTATCTGTGCACATACAAATATAATGTGAAAATTATAACTGAGAGCCAATGTGAATTAACTCGCAAAAAAATTATTATATCTATAAAGTGTGTCCACAAACAATCCAAAAGTAAAATAGTCCAAAACAAAATCCGTGACGTGTTTGTAGTGCAAATCTTCTACTTAAATGAATCTTCCACCGCACCTCTGTGACTGTGAATCCACTCCCCTTAGGTGAATGCACTCACCAGCTCCTTTTGCCCACACTCTCGTGTCAGGGCCAACAAGCTTTTATCCCACACTCACAAGGGATAAGATTGGTCTTCAGTGGTAAACCTGTACACCTTTACTTCTCCAAAGTGTAATGCCCAAGAGCTCTCCTATCCGGGCAAACGCACACCTCGCCTCCATGTGCTTCCCATGGACAATACTACAGCACAGCTGGCTTTAGACCATGTGACCGACCACCACCAATCAGCTCCTGCGTTATCCCTTGTGAGTGTGGGATAAAAGCTTGTTGGCCCTGACACGAGAGTGTGGGCAAAAGGAGCTGGTGAGTGCATTCACCTAAGGGGAGTGGATTCACAGTCACAGAGGTGCGGTGGAAGATTCATTTAAGTAGAAGATTTGCACTACAAACACGTCACGGATTTTGTTTTGGACTATTTTACTTTTGGATTGTTTGTGGACACACTTTATAGATATAATAATTTTTTTGCGAGTTAATTCACATTGGCTCTCAGTTATAATTTTCACATTATATTTGTATGTGCACAGATACGTTATTCACTTAATTGGTTTATATGCACCATTCGTTTGTGATTTTTTTGAGTATGTCATTGTATGCACATTAATGATGAAGGATGAGGACGTGATGTAATCATTGCACAGGTTGATACATCAGCTTATCACTCTTCACTACACCTCATTATTTGATTAGGGATCACCTTTAGCGCTGCTATTTTGAGTTCACTAGGAGCGAGTTTGTGGTGAATCAATTTTTTACTGTATACTTATCATTTAAGCAGCAGCTCAGATTTAGGTTTTTGCCATCAGCGCAGCGTTTTTGGGTGTATGAGTGGGCGGATTTTTATACATCTGATTTTTTTATAATATTTATTTATTATTGTTGTTATTATTATTACATTTTAGAAATAATATATCCACAAAAGCGTTTTGCGCTCCTAAATCTTCCAAGTTGGTCTTTGGGAAAAAAAATTGAGAGATGTTCTATGTACAGAAGGACAGAGAACGGTAATTGTCTATGTATGGAGGAATCTTCTGCACGGGGGGGGGGGGGGGGGAGATTGTCAGCTGTTGTGTCTTAAGGTCAGCCCTGTGTGCACAGAGGATCCTTTCATCAATAGGGACTACAGTCCCTTACTCAGGTCCTACCCTGCACAACACCTTGTCTTGTCTCCCCCCCCCCCCCATATATTTTCCTAAAGACTTTCTATATTTTACTCCCCCATTGTGATCTTTGCCCTAATCCAGTGTGCCTGTAAACTGCCTTTCAGGAACGGTACCCGGTGATGAGAACCTGTCCCTCAATATTTCTGTCTTTGGCTTGTCACGACTAAGACCCCTTTCATACTAAGCCGCCCCGAGCGCAGCGGTAAAGCAGCGCTATTTTTAGCGCCGCTTCACCATCGTTTTAGCAGCGCTATTCGACCACTAGAGGGGCGGTTTTGACCCCCGCTAGTGGCCGAAAAGGGGTTAAATCCGCCCGCAAAACGCTGCTTCATCGGCGCTTTGCCGGCGGTATAGCAGCGCTGCCTTATTGTTTTCAATGGGCACGGGCGCGTTAGGAGCTGTGAGTTCACCGCTCCTAATGCACTCCAAAGAAGCTGCTGGCAGGACTTTTTCTGACGCCCTGCCAGCGCACCGCTCCAGTGTGAAAGCCCTCGGACTTTCACGCTGGAGTGAATGGAGCGGCTGTTTCAGGGCGCTTTGCAGGCGCTATTTTTAACGCTATAGCGCCTGCAAAGCACCACAGTGTGAAAGGGGTCTGGTGACCATGCACTATCCAATCTGATTGTACAATCTTCTTTATATCTACCATCACCTATCTAGTACAAAGACCTGTCTGACTGGATACACATTGAATAGATTGTTTAGGTGTGTCCTATTACAGAGCCTTGGTAAATCTAATGATTGGCCATACATGCTTTGATTTTACTATCCAATCCATGTGTGATTGGATCAAAATGATTGAATTTGCAATCATTCGAATAGCCATAGCTATACTTCTGATCAATTTGGACTCAATCTCGATCAGATTTGTTTTGCCAGGGCAGAATATTTTGGATCGTTTTCTAATAATCGGCAGCATTGAGATACTTTGTTCATAAACACGATCGTATTTCCACTGGTCAGATTATAGTTACATAGTTAATCGGGTTGAAAAAAGACAGTCCAGTCCATCTAGTTCAACCATAAAAATAGATAAACAAATAAAAAATAATATCATACAATCCAATATACACAATCCCATACCCACAGTTGATCCAGAGGAAGGCGAAAAACCCCAGCAAAGCATGATCCAATCTGCTCCAGCAGGGAAAAAAATTCCTTCCTGATCCACCGAGAGGCAATCGGATTTTCCCTGGATCAACTTTACCTATAAATGTCGGTACCCAGTTATATTATGTACATTTAGGAAAGTATCCAGGCCTTTCTTAAAGCAATCTACTGAGCTGGCCAGAACCACCTCTGGAGGGAGTCTATTCCACATTTTCACATCTCTTACTGTGAAGAAACCTTTTCGTATTTGGAGATGAAATTTCTTTAACTCTAGATGTAAAGAGTGCCCACCAAGTTCACTATATGGACCCCTTATATATTTATACATGGTGATCATATCCCCCCTTAATCTCCTCTTCTCAGGAGAGAATAAATTCAGTTCCTCTAATCTTTCCTCATAGCTGAGCTCCTCCATGCCTCTTATCAGTTTGGTTGCCCTTCTCTGCACTTTCTCCAGTTCCCTGATATCCTTTTTGAACTGGTGCCAAAAACTGAACTGCATATTCCAGCTGAGGTCTTACTAAAGATTTGTACAGGGGGGGGGGGGGCAAAATGATATCTCTCTCTCTCTGAAGTCCATACTTCTCCTAATACAAGAAAGGACTTTGCTCGCTTTGGAAACCGCAGCTTGGCATTGCATGTTATTATTGAGCTTATGATCTACCAAAACCCCCAGATCCTTCTCCACTATGGATTCCCCCAGTTGTACTCCCCCCAATATGTATGATGCATATCCTTAGCCCCCAAGTGCAGAACTTTACATTTATCAACATTAAACCTCATTTGCCACATAGTCACCCAATTAGACAGAGCATTGAGGTCAGCTTGTAAATTGGAGACATCCTGTAAGGACGTTATTCCATCCATAGCTTGGTGTCATCTGCAAAGACTTAAATGGTACTTTTAATCCCAGACCCAATATCATTTATAAAGGTATTAAAAAGTAAGGGTCCCAACACTCAGGCCAGCCATCAGAAATTTTTGGGCCCCTTACACAGCTTTAGACCTGGACCCCCCGCCTCCCCCCCCGAACCTGACCATCATTCCCCAGGGCTTGCCTATGGGCCATCCTACCGAATCCGCACACTGGCCACCTCCCCTGTACCCACTAAGCCCCCCTCAATCCTGTATATATGTCAGCCTCACACAAACCTGTATATTTGTCAGCCTCACCCAAACCTGTATATATGTCAGCCCCCCCTCCACACACACCTGTATATATGGCAGCCCCCCTCACACACACCTGTATATATGTCAGCCCCCCCACACACCTGTATATTTGTCCGCCCCCCAACAACCTGTATATTTGTCAGCCCCCCTCACACCTGTATATATATCAGTCCCCCCACCACACACACCTGCATATTTGTCAGCCCCCCCCTTACACCTGTAAATTTGTCAGCCCCCCCAACCTATATATATATGTCACCCCCCACACACACACACCTGTATATATGGCACCCCCCTCACACACACACCTACCTGTATATATGGCAGCCCCCCTCACAAACACCTGTATATATGGCAGCCCCCCTCACAAACAGCTGTACACATGTCAGCCCCCCCTCACACACCTGTAAATATTTCACCCAATCCACACACACACCTGTATATATGTCAGTGCCCCCCCCCCCCCCCCCCACACACACACACACACACACACCTGTATTAAAGCTGCATGATTCTGGCTAAAATGAGAATCACAATTTTTTTGCTTAGAATAAAGATCACGATTCTCGCTGTGTAACATCTTTTACATTATACAAAATAATTGGGCTAACTTTACTGTTTAGTTTTTTTTTTAAATAATTAAAGTGTATTTTTTCAAAAAAAATTGCGCTTGAAAAACCGCTGCGCAAATACGGTGTGACATAAAATATTGCAACAACCACCATTTTATTCTCTAGGGTCTCTGCTGAAAAAAATATATCATGTTTGGGTGTTCCAAGTAATTTTCTAGCAGAAAAGAAGCAACAAATGTCAGAAAAGGTTTGGTCTTTAAATGGTTAAGCTTCCCTCATCTACACTCTGGAGTTCTTTCCTTTGATATATGAACAAAAGGATACTTTGTTTCTACTTTTTGCAAATAAAACTTGGCAGGCTGCCTGGATTTTTTTTTTTTTTACAGCTGTGAGAACTCTCTGCACTTGTTAGAAAGATCGTGACATGCTGTTTTGAAGATCGGGAAGAGAAAAAGATTGTGATTTCGATTCTTAACGATTAATCGTGCAGCTCTAACCTGTATATATGTCAGCGCCACCCCACACACACACACACACACACCTGTATATATGTCAGCCCCCCCACACACACCTGTATATATGTCAGCCCCCCCCACACACATCTGTATATATGTCAGCCCCCCCACACACCTGTATATATGTCAGCGCCACCCCACACACACACACACACACCTGTATATATGTCAGCCCCCCCACACACACCTGTATATATGTCAGCCCCCCCCACACACATCTGTATATATGTCAGCCCCCCCACACACCTGTATATATGTCAGCTCCCCCCACACACCTGTATATATGTCAGCCCCCCACACACACCTGTATATATGTCAGCTCCCTACACACACCTATATATATGTCAGCTCCCCACACACACCTGTATATATGTCAGCCCCCACACACACCTGTATATATGTCAGCCCCCCACACACATCTGTATATATGTCAACCCCCCCCCACACACCTGTATATATGTCAGCCCCCCACACACACCTGTATATATGTCAGCCCCCCACACACACCTGTATATATGTCAGCGCCCCCCCCACACACCTGTATATATGTCAGCCCCACATACACACCTGTATATATGTCAGCTCCCCACACACACCTGTATATATCAGCCCCCCCACACACACCTGTATACATGTCAGTCCCCCACACACACCTGTATATATGTCAGCCCCCCACACACACCTGTATATATGTCAGCCCCCCACACACACACCTGTATATATGTCAGCGCCCCCCCCACACATCTGTATATATGTCAGCACCCCACACACACCTGTATATATGTCAGCTCCCCACACACACCTGTATATATGTCAGCCCCCCACACACACCTGTATATATGTCAGCGCCCCCCCCACACATCTGTATATATGTCAGCCCCCCACACACACCTGTATATATGTCAGCTCCCCACACACACCTGTATATATGTCAGCTCCCCCAGCCCCCCACACACCTGTATACATATATATCAGCGCCCCCCACAGGCCTGTATATATATCAACACCCCCCCACACACTCACACTTGTATATATGTCAGCTCCCCCCGCACACCTGTATATATGTCAGCTCCCCAAACACACCTGTATATATGTCAGTGCCCCCCCCCCCACACACTTGTATATATGTCAGCTCCCCCCGCCCCCCCACACACCTGTATATATGTCAGCCACCCCCCTCCCACACACACACACCTGTATATATGGCAGCCCCACATACACAAATCTGTATACACACAAGCCTCTGGCCCCACCCTGTACACAAACAACCCCCCTCCCTTTCCTTCACAGCCACGACTTGTAACTTCCTACCTGGTCCCAGCTCGGTTTTACAAAGCTGACATGTTGCTGAGAAGCATAGTACAGGCAGATCACTGTCACACGAGGGGTGCACATGCACATAGTAGCCAGAGGTGGCAGTAAAGAGCTCGATGTCTAAAATCAATGACAGGAGAACTGCAGAAACTGTGAGATCGTTTCTATACTGCACAGAACTGATCCCCTTCACCCGTCCTGCCTTCTTCTGGCCCGGGCGGGCCCCTTACAGTTGTAGCGGCTGTACCCCCCTGATGGCGTCCTGCAACACTGAACCTTGGGGTACACAACTGATAACCTTAGACCATTCAGAGTACGAGTCATTAACCACTACTCTCTGAATTCTGTCTTCTATCCATTTACAAACTGATCTCTGCAAGCCTGTAGACTTTACCTTACACATGAGCCGTGTGTGGGGAACTGTGTTGAACGCTTTTGCAAAATCCAAGTATACCACGTCCACCGCCACCCCTCTGTCCAAGTATACCACGTCCAGAGCCACCCCTTTATCCAAGTATACCACGTCCACCGCCACCCCTCTGTCCAAGTATACCACGTCCAGAGCCACCCCTCTATCCAAATATACCATGTCCACCACCACCCCTCTGTCCAAGTATACTACGTCCAGAGCCACCCCTCTATCCAAATATACCACGTCCACCGCCACCCCTCTGTCTAAATATACCACGTCCACCGCCACCCCTCTGTCCAAGTATACCATGTCCACCACCACCCCTCTGTCCAAGTATAGCACATCCACAGCCACACCTCTGTCCAAGTAAACCAAGTCCACCGCCATTAATGAGTCCCTAAAAATTAGATACAATGGCTTTGAAATGACAGAGCTCAATTCTTTTAGGATCCGTGGGTGGATGCCATCTAGTCCAGGTGCTTTATCCACCTTTATTCTGTCTAAATATTTAAGGACCATATCACTTTTGAGCCATTGTGGATCATTTGGGGCTGTGTCACTACCACCCCCATTATGGACATGAGCTCCCCCATGCTCCTTTGTATACACAGAGCTGAAGAAAGTATTTCATAAATTTGCCTTCTCTTTGTCCCCAGTCACCCAATCTAGATTATTTTGTAAAGGGCCTACATGCTCAGGCCTGACGTTTTTACTATTAATATATTTGAAGATTTTTTAGGGGTTTGTTTTTTACTCTCTTTTGCAACCTGTCGTTCGTTTTGAATTTTTGCGTCCTTGATATCCTTTTTTACATATTCTGTTATATTCTTTGTAACATTTAAACGATGATAGTGTTCCTTCATTTTTATATTTTTTAAAAGCTCTTTTCTTATTGTTTATAGCTTTTTTAACTTTGGCCGTGAGCCACAGAGGTTTTATTTTTAGCCCTTTAAACGTATTGCCCATGGGAATATACATTGCAGTGAGTTCACAAACAGTCTTTTTGAAGATATTCCATATCTGTTCTGTGCCCATTGATGCCAATATTCCCTCCCAGTCTAAGACCTGGAGAGCAGCCCTCATCCTTAGAAAATTTGCTCTCTTAACGTTAAGTGTTTTTATCTTTCCCATATGTGTTTTTTGCTTATAGCTAACATCAAATGAAATCATGTTATGATCACTGCTACCCAAATGTTCCTTTATATGAACATTAGTGGCTGGAATCAGAGATGCGATCGATCGTTTACAATCGTATGTTATGATCATATCTTGTTGATCAGAATCCACTTCTCAGAGTGTAACATATCAAGCGAACGGGTTGCCGACTATTGATCAGTTATTCCTATTGGAGGAGCTCGATCGGAAATCAATCATTTACTGAAGCGTGTATGGCCACCATATATGGAGATTGTACAGAGATTGTATAGTATGTGGTCAGCTTAACTGTATCATAAAAGTCCAGATTCTGTCCTTCATCTATAATTTATAATATGGGATTTTTTTCTCTTTTTTTGAGCAGGAAGAATTTTACATTTAGTAGAAATGAAGCTTTCTTATTCAATGGGGGAGTGTAGAACATATTGATTGTGCAAAGTGCAGCAGACCTTGGCAGCCAATCACACGGCTCTTTTTATGACACTAACTGAGCCCTGGTTGCTGTAGGTCAGGGGTCTCCAAACTTTCTAAGCAAAGGGCCAGTTTATTATCCTTCAGGCTTTAGGGGGGTGGACAGTGGCCAGTGGGCGTAGAAAATGCCCCAATATCACTGCTCCATCATTGGTTTTAATGGGAGGAATAGTACCCCATCATTGGTTTAGTGCAGGGATCCTCAAACTACGGCCCTCCAGCTGTTGCGGAACTACACATCCCATGAGGCATTGTAAAACTCTGACATTAACAGACATGACTAGGAATGATGGGAATTGTAGTTCCTGAACAACTGGAGGGCCGTAGTTTGAAGACCCCTGGTTTAGTGGGACGAATAGTGCCCCATCATTGGTTTTAATGGGAGGAATAGTGCTAAAATTGATGGTGTCAGTTGGAGGAATAGTGCCTCATCATTGGTTTTATTGGAAGGCATAGTGCCCCATTGATAGTGTCAGTTGGGGGAATAGTGCCCCATCATTGGTTTAATGGGAGGAATAGTGCCCCATCATTGGTTTTATTGGGAGGAATAGTGCCCCATTGATGGTGTCAGTTGGAGGAATAGTGCCCCATCATTGGTTTAATGGGAGGAATAGTGCCCCATCATTGGTTTTATTGGGAGGAATAGTGCCCCATTGATGGTGTCAGTTGGAGGAATAGTGGCCCATCCTTGGTTTAATGGGAGGAATAATGACCTAACCTTGGTCTTAATGGGAGATATAGTGCCCCAATCTTGGTTTTAATAGGAGGAATAGTGCCCCATTGAAAGCGTCAGTTGGGGGAATAGTGCCCCATCATTGGTTTAATGGGAGGAATAGTGCCCTAGTCTTGGTTTTAATTGGAGGAATAGTGCCCCAATCTTGGTTGTAATAGGAGGAGTAGTGCCCCATTGATAGTGTCAGTTGGGGAATATTGCCCCATTGATAGCGTCAGTTGGGGGAATAGTGCCCCATCATTGGTGTCAGTTGGGGGAATAGTGCCACAAGGGCCAGATAAAGGCTAGCAAAGGGCTGAATCCGGCCCCTGGGTCAGAGTTTGGAGACCACTGCTGTAGGGTATTGAACTGAACACATTAACTTTGCACATGGTGCCAGCCCAGTTTTATAAATTGGTATTATTTATGGGGAACCCAATATTAGTCTGGGACATTGTGTGTGCCATGTGATTAGACACAGCAACTAAAGTGCCAGGGGGACCTGTAGATGGCTCAAGATCTCTAACCAGGTAAATAAACCAAGCCCTGGTTGCTGTAAGGAACTGCACTGAGCACACTGGCTTTGCATATGGCATTAGCCCAAATTACTAAATATGTAATACATGTATTAGTCATGGGGTACCCAATATTGGGCTGTGTGCATGCCATGGGATTAGAAACAGCATATAGAGTGCCAGGGGGGTCCTGTTCATAGATATAGATCTGTTTTCAGTGTCCCTGAGCCCTGGCTGCTGTAGGTCACACTGGCTTTGCATATGGTGCTATCCCAATTTAATAAATCTGTAACTTAGATGTTAGTTATTGGGTACCCAATATTGGTCTGGGGCACCGCGCATGCCATGGGTTTACAAACAGCAAGCTAAAAGTGCCAGTATTTTCTGTAGATGGCCCTTGAGCTCTGGTTGCTGTAGACTTTTGCACTGAGCACACAGGCTTTGCATATGGTGCTAGCCCAATTGAATACGTGTTATGGGGTAACTGATATTGGTCTGGGGCACTATGTGTACCATGTGTATTAGAAACAACCGCCAAAGTGCCAGGGGTTCCTGTAGATCAGTGGCTCTCATCCTCGGTCCTCAAGTACCCCCAACGGACCATGTTTTCAGGTTTTCCTTGACTTTGCACAGCTGCTTTAAATCAATATCAATGACATGGTATTCATAAGAGCTATTTTAGCTAAGGGAAGTTCCCAAAACATGGCCTGTTGGGGGTATTTGAGGTCTAAGGTTGAGGGCCAATGCTGAAGATGACTCAAGATCTGTTTCCAGTTTTCCTGAGCCCTGGTTGCTGTAGGTTACTGCAGTACACTAGCTTTGCATTCGGTGCTAGCCCAATACATGTGTAATTTAGGTGTTAGTTATTGGGTACCCAATATTGGTCTGGGGCACTGTGCATGCCATGGGTTTACAAACAGCAGCTAAAGTGCCAGGTCTATATGTGCTTCCAGTGTTAGTGAGCACATTGTCCTTGCATATAGTGCTAGCCCATTAGTATTAGTATTAGTTCTGGGGTACCCAACATTGGGCACTGTGGGTGCCATGGGTTTAGAAACAAATAAAGTGTCAGAGGGCTCTGTAGATGGCTATAAATATGATTCCAGTCTTGTATGAGCCCTGATGGCTGTAGGGGATTATGTTGTGCAAATTGGCTTTGCACATGACGCTAGCCCCATTTAATAAACTAATGCTAATAACTGAGCCCTGGTTGCTGCAGGTTACTGCACTGTGAACACTCACTTTACACATAGTGCTGGTCCAATATATTAAATGTAATACAGTTATTGGTTATGGGGGTACCCAATATTGGTCTGGGACACCGTGCATGCCATGGGTTTATAAACAACAGCTAAAATGCTAGGGGGGTCCTGTAGATGGCTATAGATCTGTTTCTAATTTTCCTGAGCCCTGGTTGCTGTAGGTGTTTGCACTGAGCACACAGGTTTTGCACATGATGCTAGCCCAATTTAAAAAATCTGTAATTTAGGTGTTAGTTATTGAGTACCCAATATTGGTCTGGGACACCGAGTGTGCCATGGGAATAGAAACAGCAGATAGAGAGCCGGGGGGTCTCGTAGATGGCTCTAGATCTGTTTCTAGTTCTACTGAACCCTGGTTGCTGTAGGTTACTACACCAAACACAATGACTTTGCACATGGTGCTCGCCCAATTTACTAAAATGTGTAATACATGTATTAATTATGGAGCACCCAATATTGGGTTAGTACACTGTGTGTGCCATGGGACCAGGGACGAGCAACAGCAGCTAAAGTGCCAGGGGTTCCTGCAGATGGCTAAAGGTATGTTTCCAGCTTTACTGAGCCCTGGTTGCTGTAGGTTACTGCACTGAGAACACTGACTTTGCACGTGGTGCTATAGCCCAGTGTGTAATACATGTATTAGTTATGGAGCGCCCAATATTATGCACGCCATGGGTTTAGAAATAGAGGCTGGAGTGCCATGAGTTCCTGTAGATGGATATATAGGGATGTTTCCAGATTTTTGAAGCCCTGGTTGCTGTGGGTTACTGCACTGTTAGTATTGCTTTTGCACATGTGTAATACATGTATTAGTTATGGAGCACCCAATATTATGCATGCCATGGGTTTAGAAACAGCTGCTAGGGTGCCGGGGGTTCCTGTAGCTGGCTATATAGGTATGTTTGCAGCGGTACTAATCCCTGGTCACTGCAGGTTATTGCACTGTGAACACTAACTTTGCACATGGTGCTAGCCCATATCAAAAAATGTGTAATACATGTATTAGTTATGGAGCACCCAATATTGGGTTAGCACACTGTATGTGCCCCATGAGACCAGGGACTAGAAAGAGAAACTAAAGCGCCAGGGGTTCCTGCAGATGGCTATATATATATATATATATATATATATATATATATATATATATATATATATATATATAGGGATGTTTCCAGATTTACTAAGCCCTGGTTGCTGTAGGTTACTGCACTGTGAGCATTGACTTTTCACATGGTGCTAGCCCAAGTTAATAAATGTGTAATACATGTATTACTTATGGGTCACCCAATATTATGCATGCCATGGGTTTAGAAACAGCAGCTAGGGTGCCGGGGGTTCCTATAGCTGGCTATACAGGTATGTTTGCAGCGGTACTAAGCCCTGGTTACTGCAGGTTATTGCACTGTGAACATTGACTTTGCACATGGTGCTAGCCCACGTTAATAAATGTGTAATATATGTATTAGTTATGGAGCACTCAATATTGTACATGCCATGGATTTAGAAACAGAAACTGAAGTGCTTGGAATTTCTGTAGCTGGCTATATAGGTATGTTTTTCGTGTTACTAAGCCCTAGTTGTTGTATTGCAATGTGAGCATTACTTTTGCACATGGTGCTAGCCCAGATCAATAAATGTGCAATTCATGTATTATGTAGGGAGCAGCCAATATTGTGCATGTCATAGGTACAGAAACATCAGCGATGGTCCTGGGGGTTCCTGTAGCTTGCTATATAGGTATGTTTCCAGTTACTAAGCCCTGGTTGCTGTAGGTCATTGCACAGTGAGCATTGCCTTTGCACATGGTGCTAGCCCAATGTGTAACACATGTATGACTTATGGGGCACCCAATATTGTGCACGCCATGGGTTTAGAAACAGAAGCTAAGGTTTCAGGGAGATAGCTATATTTCCAGATATACTAAGCCCTGGTTGCTGCCGGTTATTGCACTGTGAGCATTGACTTTGCACATGGTGCTAGCCCATTTTAATAAATGTGAAATACATGTATTAATTATGGAGCACCCAATATTGGCTTAGAGACCTGTGTGTGCCATGAAACCAGGGACTAGAAATAGTAGCTAAAGTGCCAGGGGTTCCTGCCGATGGCTATAGGGATGTTTCCAGCGTTACTAAGCCCTGGTTGCTGTAGGTTATTGCACTGTGAGCATTGACTTTGCACACGGTGCTAGCCCAGTTTAATAAATGTGTAATACATGTATTAGTTATGGAGCACACAGTATTATGCGTGCCATGGATTTAGAAACAGCAGCTAAGGTGTCGGGGTTTCCTGTAGCTGGCTATATAGGTATGTTTCCAGTGTTACTAAGCTCTGGTTGCTGTAGGTTATTGCACTGTGAGCATTGCCTTTGCACATAGCACATTGCTAGCCCAATGTGTAATACATGTATGACTTATAGGGTACCCACTATTGTGCATGCCATGGGGTTTAGAAACAGAAGCTAAGGTTCCAGAGATTCCTGTAGATAGCTACATTTCCAGATGTACTAAGCCCTGGTTGCTGTTGGCTATTGCACTGTGAGCATTGACTTTGCACATGGTTTAAGAAACAGCAGCTAAGGTGCCAGGGCTTCCTGTAGCTGGATATATAGGAATGTTTCTAGTGATACTGAGCTGAATTTCTGCAGGTTATGGCACTGTGGGCATGGTGTTAACCCAATGTAATAAACTAATACCATTAACTGAGTCCTGGTTGCTGTAGGTTACTGCACTGTGAGCGCTGCCTTTACACATGGTGTAATCTAAGGTGTCAGAGGTTCCTGTAGATAGCTATTGATATGTTCCTAATTTTACTGATCCCTTATTTTATCGATCTACACCTTATGGAGCTGGATTTTTTTGTCCACTAGAGGGCAGTCAAAGACCAAATACCAATGTTGTACCGACTGGTGTTGTAGGGAGTAATACCTGTACATGGCATTATACAGCACCAACCTGGGTGCATCGATGTCAGACACTGTGTGCCTGACCAGGGTACAGCAACCCCAGTGCCAGGACCAAGACTGGCATCACAGTGCAATGCCAGGGATGACTTACCATCTCAGGGACTAGTCCTAAGCAGCTTACATCCCATAATGACACCTAGTAATCATTATCATGTGAATGCATGGCAGTGTGGTGTGTAAATGCGGGTGAATGTTGGATGGGGGTGCCCCCTGGATCCATACCTTCTAGGATAAAGTAGACTTTCTCCAGTGCCATGGTGATGCCTCTTATAATCCAAATGTCAGATGAGCTTTGTGGTGCCCCGGTGCCAGGTCAGAAATCCACAGGCAGTGGGCATTCCATGCCAGGTCCCCCCATGGGTATCCAGGAAGGGGGGTGCTGGGGGTGCTGTGTGCTCAGAGCCTCCGGGTGTCAGAACCCCTGAACTGTACCAGCAGCCCTGGGCAGAGGGGGGGCTCTGTGCTGGAGATCTGCAGCCCTGGCAGCACTTCACACCACTGCCCACAGGTACCCAAATCCATCAGGGTGACCCCCCCTGGGTGCCCCCTCTCAGCTGTGTCCTGGGGGGCGATGCTGGGCTGCCATCCTTGGTGGGGGAGGAAGAAGGATGTCCAGGGTAGGAGGAGGGGGTGCAGGAGACTGGAGCTGGGCTGGGTGGGCTGGCGGCTCAATGAAGAGTTGCCAACAAATGTGCTTCATTTAGGATGAGAGGCTGCAAGAGCTGCCACTGCGCATGCGCCCCTCCCAACTCTCCATCCAGCGGAGACTGTCACAGCTGCTCAGACTCCTATGGAGCTCTCTGCTTGTCTTCATCCATTCATTCATCCATCCATCTATCCATCCATCCAACCATTCATCCAACCCTTCTCTGCATGACTCCATCCATCCCTCCATCCTCTGCCTGTCTCCATCCATCCATCCATCCCTTCTCTGCCTCTGTCCATCCATCCATCCCAGTCCTTCTCTGCCTGTCTCCATCCATCCATCCATCCAACCATTCATCCATCCCTTCTCTGCCTGTGTCCATCCATCCATCCATCCATCCAACCATTCATCCATCCCTTCTCTGCCTGTGTCCATCCATCCATCCATCCATCCCTTCTCTGCCTGTGTCCATCCATCCATCCATTCTCTGCCTGTCTCCATCCATCCATCCATTCCATCCATCCATCCCTTCTCTGCCTGTCTCCATCCATCCATCCATCCATCCCTTTTCTGCTTGTCTCCATCCATCCCTTCCCTGCATGTCTTCATCCATCCATTCATCCATCCCTTCTCTGCTTGTCTCCATCCATCCATCCATCCATCCATCCATCCATCCATCCCTCCCTTCTCTGCCTGTCTCCATCCATCCATCCCTCCACCCATCCATCCCTTCTCTGCCTGTCTCCATCCCTCCACCCATCCATCCCTTCTCTGCCTGTCTCCATCCATCCATCCATCCATCCATTCATCCATCCATCCCTTCTCTGCCTGTCACCATCCATCCCAATCCTTCTTTGCCTGTCTTCATCCATCCATCCATCCATTCATCTATCCCAGTCTTTATCTGCCAGTCTCCATCCATCCATCCATCCATCCCAGTCCTTTTCTGCCTGTCTTCATGTCTGTCTCTGCAGAGTCCCTCTACACAGTGCCTGTCCTTCAATCCATCCATCCATCCATCCATCCATCCATCCATCCATCACCTGTCCCTGCAGAGTCCCATCTGTTTTCTACACAGTGTCTTTCCTCTCCATCCAGCACTTGTCTCTGCAAAATCCCTCTGATCTCTACACAGTGCCCGTCCTTCCCTATATGAGGCGCCTGTCCATTCAGAGCCCCCCCATGTCCCTCTACACAGTGCCCGTCCTTCCCTATATGAGGCGCCTGTCCATTCAGAGCCCCCCATGTCCCTCTACACAGTGCATGTTCCTTTCCTGAATAGGGATTACAGTATCTCATCCCATTCCTCTCCTGTACAGCACCTTTCTCCTTCTCCCCTCTTTATATTTTCCCAAAAACTTTAATGTATTTATTACAATTCTGTAAACTCAGCCCTAATCCAGAGTGCCTGTCCCTGAAAATGTCCTCCCATCCATCCATCCAGCACCTGTCTGTCCTTACAGCAGTGTGTCTGTCACCTGACTATACTTTTCCTTATTGGGTCTGTCCATCATTATATAAAGTGTTGGTCTGTCTGTCTCTCTCAACCCTTTCATTAGTTTCTCCATGTTTAGTCTCTCTCTCCTGTCCCCCTCCATTCACTTTCTCTTTGCAATCATTCTGTCTGTCCTTCTATCATTGATCTCTATTCTCCCCTTCCAGTGTATGTCTGTCGTTCATTCTCTCTATTTCACTCCTTCCAGTGTCTGTCTGTCCTTCATTCTCTCTATTCCTCTCCTTCCAGTGTATGTCTGTCCTTCATTCTCTCTACTTCTCTCCTTCCAGTGTATGTCTGTCCTTCTCTCTCTCTATTCCTCTCCTTCCAGTGTCTGTCTGTCCTTCATTCTCTCTATTCCTCTCCTTCCATTGTATGTCTGTCCTTCATTCTCTCTTTTCCTCTCCTTCCAGTGTATGTCTGTCCTTCATTCTCTCTATTCCTCTCCTTCCAGTGTATGTCTGTCCTTCATTCTCTCTTTTCCTCTCCTTCCAATGTCTGTCTGTCCTTCATTCTCTCTATTCCTCTCCTTCCATTGTATGTCTGTCCTTCATTCTCTCTATTCCTCTCCTTCCAGTGTCTGTCTGTCCTTCATTCTCTCTATTCCTCTCCTTCCATTGTATGTCTGTCCTTCATTCTCTCTTTTCCTCTCCTTCCAGTGTCTGTCTGTCCTTCATTCTCTCTATTCCTCTCCTTCCATTGTATGTCTGTCCTTCATTCTCTCTTTTCCTCTCCTTCCAATGTCTGTCTGTCCTTCATTCTCTCTATTCCTCTCCTTCCAGTGTATGTCTGTCCTTCATTCTCTCTATTCCTCTCATTCCAATGTCTGATTGTCCTTCATTCTCTCTATTCCTCTCATTCCAATGTCTGTTTGTCCTTCATTCTCTCTATTCCTCTCATTCCAATGTCTGTTTGTCCTTCATTCTCTCTATTCCTCTTCTTCCAGTGTCTGTCTGTCCTTCATTCTCTCTATTCCTCTTCTTCCAGTGTATGTCTGTCCTTCATTCTCTCTGTTCCTCTCATTCCAATGTCTGTTTGTCCTTCATTCTCTCTATTCCTCTCCTTCCAGTGTATGTCTATCCTTCATTCTCTCTATTCCTCTCCTTCCAGTGTATGTCTGTCCTTCATTCTCTCTTTTCCTCTCCTTCCACTGTATGTCTGTCCTTCATTCTCTCTACTTCTCTCCTTCCAGTGTATGTCTATCCTTTATTCTCTCTACTTCTCTCCTTCCAGTGTATGTCTGTCCTTCATTCCCTCTATGTCTCTCCTTCCAGTGTATGTCTGTCCTTCATTCCCTCTATGTTTCTCCTTCCAGTGTCTGTCTGTCCTTCATTCTCTCTATTCCCTTCCTTCCAGTGTCTGTTTGTCCTTCATTCTCTCTATTCCTCTCCTTCCAATGTCTGTTTGTCCTTCATTCTCTCTTTTCCTCTCCTTCCAGTGTATGTCTGTCCTTCATTCTCTCTATTCCTCTCCTTCCAGTGTCTGTCTGTCCTTCATTCTCTCTATTCCTCTCCTTCCAGTGTATGTCTGTCCTTCATTCCCTCTACTTCTCTCCTTCCAGTGTATGTCTGTCCTTCATTCCCTCTATTCCTCTCCTTCCAGTGTATGTCTGTCCTTCATTCTCTCTACTTCTCTCCTTCCAGTGTATGTCTGTCCTTCATTCTCTCTATTCCTCTCCTTCCAGTGTATGTCTGTCCTTCATTCCCTCTACTTCTCTCCTTCCAGTGTCTGTCTGTCCTTCATTCTCTCTACTTCTCTCCTTCCAGTGTATGTCTGTCCTTCATTCTCTCTACTTCTCTCCTTCCAGTGTCTGTCTGTCCTTCATTCTCTCTACTTCTCTCCTTCCAGTGTATGTCTGTCCTTCATTCCCTCTATTCATCTCCTTCCAGTGTATGTCTGTCCTTCATTCTCTCTACTTCTCTCCTTCCAGTGTCTGTCTGTCCTTCATTCTCTCTACTTCTCCCCTTCCAGTGTATGTCTGTCCTTCATTCCCTCTACTTCTCTCCTTCCAGTGTATGTCTGTCCTTCATTCCCTCTACTTCTCTCCTTCCAGTGTATGTCTGTCCTTCATTCTCTCTACTTCTCTCCTTCCAGTGTATGTCTGTCCTTCATTCCCCCTATGTCTCTCCTTCCAGTGTATGTCTGTCCTTCATTCCCTCTATGTTTCTCCTTCCAGTGTCTGTCTGTCCTTCATTCTCTCTATTCCCCTCCTTCCAGTGTCTGTTTGTCCTTCATTCTCTCTATTCCTCTCCTTCCAATGTCTGTTTGTCCTTCATTCTCTCTTTTCCTCTCCTTCCAGTGTATGTCTGTCCTTCATTCTCTCTACTTCTCTCCTTCCAGTGTATGTCTGTCCTTCATTCCCTCTATGTTTCTCCTTCCAGTGTCTGTCTGTCCTTCATTCTCTCTATTCCCCTCCTTCCAGTGTCTGTTTGTCCTTCATTCTCTCTATTCCTCTCCTTCCAATGTCTGTTTGTCCTTCATTCTCTCTTTTCCTCTCCTTCCAGTGTATGTCTGTCCTTCATTCTCTCTACTTCTCTCCTTCCAGTGTATGTCTGTCCTTCATTCTCTCTACTTCTCTCCTTCCAGTGTATGTCTGTCCTTCATTCTCTCTATTCCTCTCCTTCCAGTGTCTGTCTGTCCTTCATTCTCTCTATTCCTCTCCTTCCAGTGTATGTCTGTCCTTCATTCCCTCTACTTCTCTCCTTCCAGTGTATGTCTGTCCTTCATTCCCTCTATTCCTCTCCTTCCAGTGTATGTCTGTCCTTCATTCTCTCTACTTCTCTCCTTCCAGTGTATGTCTGTCCTTCATTCTCTCTATTCCTCTCCTTCCAGTGTCTGTCTGTCCTTCATTCTCTCTATTCCTCTCCTTCTAGTGTATGTCTGTCCTTCATTCTCTCTACTTCTCTCCTTCCAGTGTATGTCTGTCCTTCATTCTCTCTATTCCTCTCCTTCCAGTGTCTGTCTGTCCTTCATTCTCTCTATTCCTCTCCTTCCAGTGTATGTCTGTCCTTCATTCCCTCTACTTCTCTCCTTCCAGTGTATGTCTGTCCTTCATTCCCTCTATTCCTCTCCTTCCAGTGTATGTCTGTCCTTCATTCTCTCTACTTCTCTCCTTCCAGTGTATGTCTGTCCTTCATTCTCTCTATTCCTCTCCTTCCAGTGTCTGTCTGTCCTTCATTCTCTCTATTCCTCTCCTTCTAGTGTATGTCTGTCCTTCATTCTCTCTACTTCTCTCCTTCCAGTGTATGTCTGTCCTTCATTCTCTCTATTCCTCTCCTTCCAGTGTCTGTCTGTCCTTCATTCTCTCTATTCCTCTCATTCCAATGTCTGTTTGTCCTTCATTCTCTCTATTCCTCTCATTCCAATGTCTGTTTGTCCTTCATTCTCTCTATTCCTGTTCTTCCAGTGTCTGTCTGTCCTTCATTCTCTCTATTCCTCTTCTTCCAGTGTCTGTCTGTCCTTCATTCTCTCTATTCCTCTTCTTCCAGTGTATGTCTGTCCTTCATTCTCTCTATTCCTCTGATTCCAATGTCTGTTTGTCCTTCATTCTCTCTATTCCTCTCATTCCAATGTCTGTTTGTCCTTCATTCTCTCTATTCCTCTTCTTCCAGTGTCTGTCTGTCCTTCATTCTCTCTATTCCTCTTCTTCCAGTGTATGTCTGTCCTTCATTCTCTCTATTCCTCTCATTCCAGTGTATGTCTGTCCTTCATTCTCTCTATTCCTCTCATTCCAATGTCTGTTTGTCCTTCATTCTCTCTATTCCTCTCCTTCCAGTGTATGTCTATCCTTCATTCTCTCTATTCCTCTCCTTCCAGTGTATGTCTGTCCTTCATTCTCTCTTTTCCTCTCCTTCCAGTGTATGTCTGTCCTTCATTCTCTCTACTTCTCTCCTTCCAGTGTATGTCTGTCCTTCATTCTCTCTACTTCTCTCCTTCCAGTGTATGTCTGTCCTTCATTCCCTCTATGTTTCTCCTTCCAGTGTCTGTCTGTCCTTCATTCTCTCTATTCCCCTCCTTCCAGTGTCTGTTTGTCCTTCATTCTCTCTATTCCTCTCCTTCCAATGTCTGTTTGTCCTTCATTCTCTCTTTTCCTCTCCTTCCAGTGTATGTCTGTCCTTCATTCTCTCTATTCCTCTCCTTCCAGTGTCTGTCTGTCCTTCATTCTCTCTATTCCTCTCCTTCCAGTGTATGTCTGTCCTTCATTCCCTCTACTTCTCTCCTTCCAGTGTATGTCTGTCCTTCATTCCCTCTATTCCTCTCCTTCCAGTGTATGTCTGTCCTTCATTCTCTCTACTTCTCTCCTTCCAGTGTATGTCTGTCCTTCATTCTCTCTATTCCTCTCCTTCCAGTGTATGTCTGTCCTTCATTCCCTCTACTTCTCTCCTTCCAGTGTCTGTCTGTCCTTCATTCTCTCTACTTCTCTCCTTCCAGTGTATGTCTGTCCTTCATTCTCTCTACTTCTCTCCTTCCAGTGTCTGTCTGTCCTTCATTCTCTCTACTTCTCTCCTTCCAGTGTATGTCTGTCCTTCATTCCCTCTATTCCTCTCCTTCCAGTGTATGTCTGTCCTTCATTCTCTCTACTTCTCTCCTTCCAGTGTCTGTCTGTCCTTCATTCTCTCTACTTCTCTCCTTCCAGTGTATGTCTGTCCTTCATTCCCTCTACTTCTCTCCTTCCAGTGTATGTCTGTCCTTCATTCCCTCTACTTCTCTCCTTCCAGTGTATGTCTGTCCTTCATTCCCCCTATGTCTCTCCTTCCAGTGTATGTCTGTCCTTCATTCCCTCTATGTTTCTCCTTCCAGTGTCTGTCTGTCCTTCATTCTCTCTATTCCTCTCCTTCCAGTGTCTGTCTGTCCTTCATTCTCTCTACTTCTCTCCTTCCAGTGTATGTCTGTCCTTCATTCTCTCTACTTCTCTCCTTCCAGTGTCTGTCTGTCCTTCATTCTCTCTACTTCTCTCCTTCCAGTGTATGTCTGTCCTTCATTCCCTCTATTCCTCTCCTTCCAGTGTATGTCTGTCCTTCATTCTCTCTACTTCTCTCCTTCCAGTGTCTGTCTGTCCTTCATTCTCTCTACTTCTCTCCTTCCAGTGTATGTCTGTCCTTCATTCCCTCTACTTCTCTCCTTCCAGTGTATGTCTGTCCTTCATTCCCTCTACTTCTCTCCTTCCAGTGTATGTCTGTCCTTCATTCCCCCTATGTCTCTCCTTCCAGTGTATGTCTGTCCTTCATTCCCTCTATGTTTCTCCTTCCAGTGTCTGTCTGTCCTTCATTCTCTCTATTCCTCTCCTTCCAGTGTATGTCTGTCCTTCATTCCCTCTACTTCTCTCCTTCCAGTGTATGTCTGTCCTTCATTCCCTCTATTCCTCTCCTTCCAGTGTATGTCTGTCCTTCATTCTCTCTACTTCTCTCCTTCCAGTGTATGTCTGTCCTTCATTCTCTCTATTCCTCTCCTTCCAGTGTATGTCTGTCCTTCATTCTCTCTATTCCTCTCCTTCTAGTGTATGTCTGTCCTTCATTCTCTCTACTTCTCTCCTTCCAGTGTATGTCTGTCCTTCATTCTCTCTATTCCTCTCCTTCCAGTGTCTGTCTGTCCTTCATTCTCTCTATTCCTCTCCTTCCAGTGTATGTCTGTCCTTCATTCTCTCTACTTCTCTCCTTCCAGTGTATGTCTGTCCTTCATTCTCTCTATTCCTCTCCTTCCAGTGTATGTCTGTCCTTCATTCTCTCTACTTCTCTCCTTCCAGTGTCTGTCTGTCCTTCATTCTCTCTATTCCTCTCCTTCCAGTGTCTGTCTGTCCTTCATTCTCTCTACTTCTCTCCTTCCAGTGTATGTCTGTCCTTCATTCTCTCTACTTCTCTCCTTCCAGTGTATGTCTGTCCTTCATTCTCTCTACTTCTCTCCTTCCAGTGTATGTCTGTCCTTCATTCCCTCTATTCCTCTCCTTCCAGTGTCTGTCTGTCCTTCATTCTCTCTATTCCTCTCCTTCCAGTGTATGTCTGTCCTTCATTCTCTCTATTCCTCTCCTTCCAGTGTATGTCTGTCCTTCATTCTCTCTACTTCTCTCCTTCCAGTGTATGTCTGTCCTTCATTCTTTCTATGTCTCTCCTTCCAGTGTCTGTCTGTCCTTCATTCTCTCTATTTCTCTCCTTCCAGTGTATGTCTGTCCTTCATTCTCTCTATGTCTCTCCTTCCAGTGTATGTCTGTCCTTCATTCTCTCTATTCTCCTTCCAGTGTATGTCTGTCCTTCATTCTCTCTATTCTTCTTCCAGTGTATGTCTGTCCTTCATTCTCTCTATTTCTCTCCTTCCAGTGTATGTCTGTCCTTCATTCTCTCTATTCTCCTTCCAGTGTCTGTCTGTCCTTCATTCTCTCTATTCTCCTTCCAGTGTCTGTCTGTCCTTCATTCTTTCTATTCCTCTCCTTCCAGTGTATGTCTGTCCTTCATTCTCTCCATAGGTGTGCACCCCAAAGCTCAAACACATATGCGTGTGTGTGCATGTGTATATGTAGTGATGGTGTCAGGAGGGCAGGGGACAGTGTCAGTAGTTTTATCTTTATTATTTTTTAAGATTTTATTTTTTACTTGATGAAATATCAGTGATCTAAACAGGGGGGAATATGCACCACACAAGGCGATTAGGGTGTGCCCAGGCACACCTGGCACACCCTGTGCGCACGCCTATGATTCTCTCTATTTCTCTCCTTCCAGTGTATGTCTGTCCTTCATTCTCTCTACTTCTCTCCTTCCAGTGTATGTCTGTCCTTCTCTCTCTCTCTACACTGTCTGTTCTTCCATCCTCTTTCTTTCCAGTGTTTCCATCTATCATCTGTCAGTCCCTCCTTCTAGTACCTGTCATCTTTCTATCACACCGCACCTTCCTATGTGCTTTGCACTGTGCATTGTGAAGGTACAACATATAAATCCTAAATGTGATTTTTCAGGGGTTACCAACATACCATTTATCTCTCTCCTCATTTCCTTCTCTTCTATTGCCTCTTTTATTTCAGCATCTGCTCTGACGCCTTAAATTAACTCCTTCCCCTCCACCCCTCACCAGTACAGCATAGCTATACACACACACATAGACCGAGTCCCTTTAAATGCAGGCAGCTTGCTGAGCTCAGGTCAGGGGGACACATAAATCACAGATATCATCCATATCACATTGACCCTTTCACTGCCAGGGACGCCGAATCCATACCACAGTGTGTGGAATTTAAGTGTACATCTGTTTTTAACTGTTTACTGTGCGAATAAGAATGAGCTCCATGTCCTATATACCAGAAAATATAACATATGCAGTCCATGAGACTATTAACCCGTTCACTGCCAGAGAGAAGCAGTTCATAGGGAGTTTATCTGTATCAGTTTATTAACCTGTGCGATTCCATAAAGGAATGTAGCATTTTGTAGCACATGGGCAGGGAAATATCATGTACAATGTAAATAAACCATAAATATCATGTACAATGTAAATAAACCATTAATACCCAGCTCTGCTAAAGTTTAACCCATTCAGTCTTAGAGGTGAGCTGTGCACCACAGAGCCTACCAGAGCTTTAACCCTTTCCATGTGTACAGCACTGAACTATAAGCAAGATAAATATATTAACCCGTTCAGTGCAACAGGTCTGTGTCTGGAATTTTTCCTTAAATGCATTTTTCTAATTCTCCCAAAGCTTCAGTAGCATGCAAGGGGGGGAAACTTGGGCTAACAACCAGCCGATATTAACCCTCCACTGTCCATCACAGAGCACAAAGGGACACGAATACCTGAGGTCACATTAACCCGTGTGCTGCCACAGTACAGTATATGGGCCATGCATGCCTGGCACTGCGCCAACCCATCCCACAGCTCCCCCTTACAGCACACGGGGGCTCAGTGCCACAGCACAGAAATATCTCTGATATACAGCTCTTCCATTGCCTTCCCTGCACAGCACAGTATATATATATATATATATATATATATATATATATATATATATATATATATATATATATATATATATATATATATACATACACATATGGGTACCTTAAATAAATAGGGATAATTGTAGACATGCACACTCACTCAGGTTGAACTGGATGGACTGGTGTCTTTATTCAACCTTACTAACCATGTAACCATATATACAGTCAGGTCCATAAATATTAGGACATCGACACAATTCTAATCTTTTTGGCTCTATAAACCACCACAATGGATTTGAAATGAAACGAACAAGATGTGCTTTAACTGCAGACTTTCAGCTTTAATTTGAGGATATTTACATCCAAATCAGGTGAACGGTGTAGGAATTACAACAGTTTGTATATGTGCCTCCCACTTTTTTAAGGGAGCAAAAGTAATGGGACAGATTAACAATCATCCATCAAACTTTTACTTTTTAATACTTGGTTGCAAATCCTTTGAAGTCAATTACAGCCTGAAGTCTGGAACGCATAGACATCACCAGACGCTGGGTTTCATCCCTGGTGATGCTCTGCCAGGTCTCTACTGCAACTGTCTTCAGTTCCTGCTTGTTCTTGGGGCATTTTCCCTTCAGTTTTGTCTTCAGCAAGTGAAATGTATGCTCAATCGGATTCAGGTCAGGTGATTGACTCGGCCATTGCATAACATTCCACTTCTTTCCCTTAAAAACCCTTTGGTTGCTTTCGCAGTATGCTTCGGGTCATTGTCCATCTGCACTGTGAAGCGCCGTCCAATGAGTTCTGAAGCATTTTGCTGAATATGAGCAGATAATATTGTCCGAAACACTTCAGAATTCATCCTGCTGCTTTTGTCAGCAGTCACATCATCAATAAATACAAGAGAACCAGTTCCATTGGCAGCCATACATGCCTACTCCATGACACTACCACCACCATGCTTCACTGATGAGGTGGTATGCTGTGGATCATGAGCAGTTCCTTTCCTTCTCCATACTCTTCTCTTCCCATCACTCTGGTACAAGTTGATCGTGGTCTCATCTGTCCAGGATTTTGTTCCAGAACTGTGAAGGCTTTTTTATATGTTGTTTGGCAAACTCTAATCTGGCCTTCCTGTTTTTGAGGCTCACCAATGGTTTACATCTTGTGGTGAACCCTCTGTATTCACTCTGGTGAAGTCTTCTCTTGATTGTTGACTTTGACACACGTACACCTACCTCCTGGAGAGTGTTCTTGATCTGGCCAACTGTTGTGAAGGGTGTTTTCTTCACTAGTGAAAGAATTCTTCGGTCATCCACCACAGTTGTTTTCCGTGGTCTTCCGGGTCTTTTGGTGTTGTTGAGCTCACCGGTGCGTTCTTTCTTTTTAAGGATGTTCCAAACAGTTGATTTGGCCACACCTAATGTTTTTGCTATCTCTCTGATAGGTTTGTTTTGTTTTTTCAGCCTAATAATGGCTTGCTTCACTGATAGTGACAGCTCTTTGGATCTCATGTTGAGAGTTGACAGCAACAGATTCCATATGCAAATAGCACACTTGAAATGAACTCTGGACCTTTTATCTGCCCCTTGTAAATGGAATAATGAGGGAATAACACACACCTGGGCATGGAACAGCTGAGCAGCCAATTGTCCCATTACTTTTGGTCCCTTAAAAAGTGGGAGGCACATATACAAACTGTTGTAATTCCTACACCATTCACCTGATTTGGATGTAAATATCCTCAAATTAAAGCTGAAAGTCTGCAGTTAAAGCACATCTTGTTCATTTCATTTCAAATCCATTGTGGTGGTGTATAGAGCCAAAAAGATTAGAATTGTGTTGATGTCCCAATATTTATGGACCTGGCTGTATATGAAAAGCACTTACAGCATTGCAATAAGTAGGGTATGAGATTGCTCTTTTATTTAACCCCTTCACTACCACATCATGCTTTGCTCCCATCATCCCTCTCTCATGTAATAAGGGGCTTTCAGAGGTCAGATATGCACATGTGGAGGGAAGAAGGGTAAAAGGCTGCTGGAGGTGGCTTAGAAGGGAAATTGTTCTTTGTAAGGGGAGGGTATGGGTGTAGAAAGCCGATATGAGACTTCTCTCAGCCTAGCAGCACATAGGAGCTGTCCTTTCAGCACCACCGCCCCCAGAGCAACCTTCGGAGAGAGCCAGCACTCCTTAAAGGCGGGGTTCGACAAGCGCTGCCCTCCCAGCACCGCCCCAGAGCAACCTGTGGAGAGAGCCGAGAGAGCTAGAGTCACCTGCCACATGGTTACAAATATTTGAAAAGTATGGTACCCTACCCATATGGTGATGTTTGAGGCCCAGCCGGGAAATTTTCCATTTTCATCTGCATATGCTTCTATGCTGACAAGGTAATAGTGAGACCTGTTTCCTTAAACAACCCCTGAATGTGTCGTGATGAAGCAAAACAGCGAAACACGTTGACGCACAGGGGCTCACTGTTTTCTACATGGTGCAAAATTTCTTTCTGCGCCATGTATTTCATGGTTACTGCTGTATATGTATGTTTTTAATACTTATTGTCTTTTGTTCTGTTTTCACAAATGAATTGTATTAATAAAGTGTATTTTTTTATTCAAATATCGTCCAATGTGCCTCTAAAGTCCAACCCAGGGCTGTTTTTGCCCTTTTCCATATGTTTCTATCCATGTCATTGAAGTCAATGAAATTAAATCTCATGTCTACAGGTAGAGTAGGCAGATCTGATACTTTATTCACTTTAATCATGTAGAATTTCTATTAACCCAACGCGTTTTATTATATAATGTGTTTACATCCTCACAGGATGGACTGTGGATGCGAACAGTTAAAACAGTGCCACATCCCAAAATTAATGAATTTTTGTTGGTAGACCTTTATGGACTTTATAGGCACCAGTGTACACCAGTCATTTTTGTAAAAAATAGAACTTTTATACAATTTTGTTAAAAACATAGTGGTGTCAAATCAAGCAAAACCATCAAGAAAACCACCAATGAGCCATGTACAATGCGTCGGTAGATTACGGGCGTCAATATCTGGGCAGGCTTGGTGCATGTTTGATGTTGCAGATTGAAGCTCTACATGTTTCGCGCTGGAGCGCTTCCTCAGGAGTTTACTCTAAAGGTCCCCTAGGCACACACCTCTCAAAGAATAGGAACCCCTCATAAGCCAGATCGATTGAGCGCCTGGGGGGGTGTGGGGGATGGCTGGCTGGTGGGGGGGGGGGGGGGGCTGGTTGGGGGCTAGACTTGTGCACAACGGGAAATTTGGTTTAGTTTCGGCTTGTTGTCATTCGTAAAAGACATAATTTTGTTCTGTTATATTCGTTTTTGGATAATTCGTTATTAATTGTAGAGCGTATTCATTCGTTATATCCGCTATAATTTCTTTCGTATTAGTTGAAATTCGATATTTATGTATGTATATATATTCGTGATAATGATTCGTAGTTTGGAAAGTCGTTTGTTTATTGAATCTATTAACACACACAATGACAATATCTCCTCTCCTCTGCTCAAATACAATACAACACACACAATGACTATATCTCTTCTCCTCTGCTCAAATACAATACAACACACACAATGACTATCTCTTCTCCTCTGCTCAAATACAATACAACACCCTTTTCACTCAATTCTCTCTTTGCCAGTAATCCAACCTCCAGCACAAAATTAATCAGCTGATTGGACTGTAAGATTTACTTTGAGTTGACCTTTTGTTTAATTAGATCTTTAACGAATTACCGAATCATGTCGAATTCATTCGTTATATTCGCTATAATTTCTTTCGTATTAGTTGAAATTCGTTATTTTTTTATTCGGATGCATCCGAATGTCAGAAAGATGCAAATTTTGATTCGTTACGAAACACACTGCATGTGTCTAGTGGGGGCCATCGCTCGCTCATTCGCCCACCAGCCCCACACTTACCCCATCTAGGTCGCGGGCAGCGTCAGCTCCTTCTTGCATCTCCTCCTCCTCAGGGGCTTCACCCTGCGTCTCCTCCTCCTCCTCAGCAGCTTCCTCCTCGTGGCTATTATGGTCGCTTCTCCTCTCAGGTCAATCGGGTCTTAAGACCCGCTTCCTGATTGGCTGGAAGGAAGAAGCAGGAAAACATTAGCGAATATTAATTCGCTAATATCACACACCTGGGTGGGCTCGGGGCGCAGTGCTCTGTGCCCCGAGCCCACCCTTTTTTGAAGCCAATTAGAGCCTCAGGCTTTAATCATGTGCTTAAAGAAAAAAAAAACCCCCATTGAAATCCATGCGTCCGGCGTTCTGCATGTAGATTAGGGGCCGGGCGCATGGATTAGGGGGGGTGGTGCCCCTGCGCCCCTAATGGAGGAATTTCTTCCTATGTTTGTAACTTTACAGAGGGCAGGGGGTTAAATCGCCACACCATGTGGCCCCCCCGTGTCACCCTTGACATTACATTTTAATCCCTATTTTATTACACAGCCGGCGCTCTCCCTGTTCTCCATGCATTCCATATTTCAGCTGTTAACAGGACACAGAGGATTGAAATGCCGTGTATTCACTGTTTACATACATATATTAAATAGCGGAGGAGCCAGCAGCTGGGAGTTTATGTGACCTCGACAGCATCCATATTTATGAAGCCAGATTTCCCCTCATTATTGGCGGGAAGCATTGTGTGCAGATGCTTTCAGTGAATGATAATGGTAAGTGAGCGCTATCACGGTGCTCGGGGGGGG
This sequence comes from Aquarana catesbeiana, assembly GCF_042186555.1. Classification (NCBI taxonomy): domain Eukaryota; kingdom Metazoa; phylum Chordata; class Amphibia; order Anura; family Ranidae; genus Aquarana; species Aquarana catesbeiana. The sequence goes on from NC_133334.1 coordinate 272,260,033, forward strand.
TCAGGAGTATGTTTAGAATGAGATCACTTTAATACCCATTAAAACAACAACATTAGTAAATACACCCAGTGTATCGGGCTCAGTATTATGTCATTGTAACACACGTAAGCAAATATTACCTCTCACAAAAAAATCACAACTTCCCATTGACAATGGCTCTATATGCTTTTCTCCACAGAAGGCCAGCCCCATATTTGTTCAGGCATCACCAAGGATCACCGTCTACCTCCTGGGCTGAGATTGAAGCGCGGAGATGACACAATTACGTATAATCATGCAATTCTTGGCTGTGTTCACAAATTTCTTAACACAGATCAGCCCCCTGCTACAGCCTCTCACCATGTGACTTGCTCAGTCTGATCACTGGGGGTAGAGGAGACTGAGGTAATGCTTCTTCCTGCCTGCAGCAGGCTGATGCCATCATCTCAGCCTAGGCAAAGGGGCTGGACTGGAGCTTAAGGATGGCTTTGTATTGATTAAAGGCAGTGGCAAGTGGTGGAAAACACCCCCCCCCCTGCGCGCGCTGTCGGATGGTCGGTCGGGTCACCCGCAAACTCCCCCCCGCGAGGAGGTCGGTCATCCAGCCCCGCACTTACCCCATCTAGGTCGCGGGTGGTGGCTTCCCACATAGGAATTAATGGCCATTAATTTCCCATTAGGAATTAATGGCACCCATGCGCGTCTGCAAAAGACAACACGTTTTTGTGCGGTACGGGAAAATGCGCAATTTTGCATGCGTTCCTGGAGTGACCAAAGCCATAATAAAAGGTAAACTTTACATAAAACACTTCAGGCTCGATTCTCATAGCTACAGTGGGGGAAATTATTATTTGATCCCCTGCAGATTGTGTAGGTTTTCCCACTTACAAAGAAATTAAGGGTCTATAATTTTTTATCATAGGTGTATTTTAACTGATAGAGACAGAATATCAACCAAAAATCCAGAAAAAAAAACAGGATACAAATGTTATAAATTGAGTTGTAGTTCAGTGGGTAAAATAAGTATTTGATCCCCTACCAACCAACAATAATTCTGGCTCCCACAGACTGGCTACAGTAGGTGGTCACGTGGTACACAGATTAGTCCTTCCAATTTAAGAAGGTCCTCCTAACGACAACTCGTTATGTGTATAAAAGACACCTGTCCACAGAATCTCTTTTCTTTCATTCAAACCTCACCATCATGGGCAAGACCAAAGAGCTGTCAAAGGATGTCAAAGATAAGATTGTAGACCTGCACAAGGCTGGAATGGGCTACAAGACCATCAGCAAGAAGCTTGGTGAGAAGGAGAGAACTGTTGGAGCGATTATTCGCAAATGGAATAAGTAAAAAATAACCATCAATCGCCCTCGGTCTGGAGCTTCATGTAAGATTTCACCTCATGGGGTGAGGATGATGATGAGAAAAGTGAGGGATCAACCCAGAACTACATGGGAGGAGCTTGTGAATGATCTCAAGGCAGTTGGGACCACAGTCACCAAACCAACCATTGGTAACACAATATGCCGCCATGGATTGAAATCCTGCAGCGCCCCAAAAGGTCCCCCTCCTCAAGAAGACACATGAACAGGACCATCTGAGGTTTGCCAATGAACATCTAAATGATTCATAGAAGGATTGGGAGAAAGTGCTGTGGTCAGATGAGACCAAAATTGAACTCTTTGAAATTCACTTGACTCGCCATGTTAGGAGGAAGTAAAATGCTGACTATGACCCTAAGAACACCATCCCAACAGTCAAGCACAGAGGTGGAAACATGATGCTTTGGGGCTGTTTGATAAAGGTACTGACCGACTTTGCCGCATTAAGGAGCCAATGGACGGGGCCATGTATTGTAAAATCTTGAATGAGAACCTTCTTCCCTCAGCCAGAAGATGGGTCATGGATGGGTCTTCCAGCGTGACAATGACCCAAACATATCGCCAAGGCAACAAAGGAGTGGCTCAAGAAGAAGCACATTAAGGTCATGGAGTGGCCTAGTCAGTCTCCAGACCTTAATCCTATAGAAAATGTATGGAGGGAGCTGAAACTTTGAGTTGCCAAGCGACAGCCAAAAAACTCTAAGGATTTAGAGAAGAGTGGACTAAAATCCCTCCTGAGATGTGTGCAAACCTGGTCACCAACTACAAGAAACGTCTGACCTCTGTGCTTGCCAACAAGGGTTTCTCCACCAAGTACTAAGTCATGTTTTGCTTGGGGATCAAAAACTTATTTTATTCACTGAACTGCAACTCAATTTATAACATTTGTATTATGTGTTTTTTCTGGATTTTTGGTTCATATTCTGTCTCTATCATTCAAAATACACCTATGATAAAAAATAATAGACCCTTCATTTCTTTGTAAGTGGGCAAACATACAAAATGTGCAGGGGATCATTATTTTTGCCCGCTGTATAACACACACGTTTGCCAAATGACCCTTATTTTCATCCATGTGACTGTTATTTTCAATTCTCATTGGCTGTCATTGATTAAAAATAATGGCGACTATCATTGATTGTATCTATGACGGCCAATGTGGAGCAGCCAGCACCGCGCGGTGGATGATGGCCGAGGCCGCCGCTTATTTAACATATCAATATCAATAGAAGAGCAGTCAGCTGATTATGAAAGCCGCGGAGTGATTGCGTCCCCAGAGATTTCCCGGAGGATCCCCCCGCCAATGTCTACACGTGGGTCATTATTTATTTTCAATCACACGCTAACACCGCTAACCCGGCCTATCAATCTGCGAAGAGTCTCCGGGCTGAATCATTAATCTGACACCCAATGATCAATATTAATTCATGTCCAGCGCTACCGAGCTTCCTTGTGCCTTGTGCTGAGAATTCACCCAGAGCATGGAGAGACCAGAAGGGATTATTATCTTTATCTATGAACCTACCTATCCATGCACCCTAAAAAAAGACAAAACACAAGGCTCTAAGTATATACAAACTCAATATATTATCTCATAAAAGCTTTAACATGGCAATGTTTTATTTTTTTTATTGCGTAACAGTTATGTTCATACTGTAAAATTTGCGGCTTTCACTCATTCCTGGTGATCCTGCCACGGGGGGGGGGGGGGGGGGGAGGCGTTTTCAGGCTCTTCCTGTTGAAGGATGACAATGCTCGGTTCCTGTCTTCCACTTGCATTCCGGTGTTGTCACATGACCTTCTAATGGAGGCTACAAGTGGCTGTTTCAAAACACATTACACAGGCATAGTCCACTGTGGTCAGGAAGGGTTGACCTTTGGGGTACATACGTTTAAATAAGGAATGGTTAGTGTTAGGGTTGCAGGGAGGGTTAGTGCTGGGTTTGCGGGGAGGGTTAGTGCTGGGTTTGCGGGGAGGGTTAGTGTTGGGTTTGCGGGGAGGGTTAGTTTTGGGGTTTACGGGGAGGGTTAGTGTTGGGGTTTACGGGGAGGGTTAGTGTTGGGGTTTACGGGGAGGGTTAGTGTTGGGGTTTACGGGGAGGGTTAGTGTTGGGGTTTATGGGGAGGGTTAGTGTTAGGTTTACAGGGAGGGTTAGTGTTGGGTTTACAGGGAGGGTTAGTGTTGGGTTTACAGGGAGGGTTAGTGTTGGGTTTACAGGGAGGGTTAGTGTTGGGTTTACAGGGAGGGTTAGTGTTGGGTTTACAGGGAGGGTTAGTGTTGGGGTTGCAGGGAGGGTTAGTGTTGGAGTTGCAGAGAGGGTTAGTGTTAGGGTTAGTGTTAGGGTTGGGTTTACAGGGAGGGTTAGTGTTGGGGTTACAGGGAGGGTTAGTGTTAGTGTGGGGGTTGCAGGAAGGGTTAGTGTGGGGGTTGCAGGGAGGGTTAGTGCTGGGTTTACAGGGAGGGTTAGTGCTGGGTTTGCAGGGAGGGTTAGTGTTGGGTTTACAGGGAGGGTTAGTGTTGGGGTTGCAGGGAGGGTTAGTGTTGGGGTTGCAGGGAGGGTTAGTGTTGGGGTTTACGGGGAGGGTTAGTGTTGGGGTTTACGGGGAGGGTTAGTGTTGGGTTTACGGGGAGGGTTAGTGTTGGGTTTACGTGGTGGGTTAGTGTTGGGTTTACGGGGAGGGTTAGTGTTGGGTTTACGGGGAGGGTTAGTGTTGGGGTTTACGGGGAGGGTTAGTGTTGGGGTTTACGGGGAGGGTTAGTGTTGGGGTTTACGGGGAGGGTTAGTGTTGGGGTTTACGGGGAGGGTTAGTGTTGGGGTTTACGGGGAGGGTTAGTGTTGGGTTTACAGGGAGGGTTAGTGTTGGGTTTACAGGGAGGGTTAGTGTTGGGTTTGCAGGGAGGGTTAGTGTTGGGTTTGCAGGGAGGGTTAGTGTTGGGTTTGCAGGGAGGGTTAGTGTTGGGGTTGCAGGGAGGGTTAGTGTTGGGGTTTACGGGGAGGGTTAGTGTTGGGGTTTACGGGGAGGGTTAGTGTTGGGTTTACAGGGAGGGTTAGTGTTGGGTTTACAGGGAGGGTTAGTGTTGGGGTTGCGGGGAGGGTTAATGTTGGGGTTGCGGGGAGGGTTAGTGTTGGGTTCACAGGGAAGGTTAGTGTTGGGGTTGCAGGGAGGGTTAGTGTTGGGTTTACAGGGAGGGTTAGTGTTGGGGTTGCAGGGAGGGTTAATGTTGGGGTTGCAGGGAGGGTTAGTGTTGGGTTTACAGGGAAGGTTAGTGTTGGGGTTGCAGGGAGGGTTAGTGTTGGGTTTACAGGGAGGGTTAGTGTTAGTGTTGGGGTTGCAGGGAGGGTTAGTGTTGGGGTTACAGAGAGTGTTATTGGTATAATTACAGAGATGGTTAGTGTTAGGGCTAGATTTTAGGGAGGACGTTATTAGTGTTAGGATTACAGGGAGGGTTGGTCTTGGGGTTAGTGTAATGCTGCGTACACACGATCAGTCATTCCGACAACAAAATCCTGGATTTTTTTCCGAAAGACGTTGGCTCAAACCTGTCTTGCATACACAAGGTCACACAAATGTCGTCGGAAATTCCAATCGCCAAGAACGCAGTGACGTACAACGCGTACGACGAGACGAGAAAAATGAAGCTCAATAGTCGGTGCGGCTCTTCTGCTTGATTCCGAGCATGCGTGAAAATTTGTGCGGCGGAATTGGGTACACACGATCGGAATTTAGGACAGCGGATTTTGTTGTCGTCGGAAAATTTGAGATCCAGCTCTCAAATTTTTGCTATTGGAAATTCCGACAACAAATGTCCGATGGAGCCCACACACGGTCGGAATTTCCGACCATAAGCTCCCATCGAACATTTGTTGTCGGAAATTCCGACCGTGTGTAGGGGGCATTAGGGTTACAAGAGGACGTAGAGTTTGAATTACAGGAAGTGTTATGCCGCGTACACACGACCGGAATTTCCGGCAGAAAAGGTTCCGACAGAATCATTCCATCAGGTATTTCGATCGTGTGTTGGTCTCATCGGACTTTTCCTTTCAAAAATTCTGACGGACCTAGAAATAGAACATGTTTTAAATCTTTCCAAAGGAATCAATTCCTATCGGGAAAACCGTCCGTCTGTATTCTAGTCCGATAGACCAAAAATGACGCAAGGGCAGCTATTGGCTACTGGCTATTGACCTTCCTTTTTCTAGTCCCGTCGTACGTCATCGCGTTCTAAACGATCGGACTTTGGTGTGATTGTGTGTAGGCGAGTCCGTTTCAGCGGAACTCCATCGGCAAAACCGTCAGAGTTTTTATTCTGACGGAAAAAATGGTCATGTGTACGCGGCATTAGTGTAAGAGCTACTGCTAGGATTAGGAATATAAGAAGGGTTTCTCTTAGGAGGGCTAGTGTGAGGGTTGGTGTTAGTGTAATTCCCCGTACACGCGATCGGATTTTCCGACAACAAAACCGTGGATTTTTTTCGAAGGGTGTTGGCTCAAACTTGTCTTGCAATACACACGGTCACACAAATGTTGGCCAACAATTCCGAACGTGAGAACGCGGTGACGTATAAGACGTACGACAAACCGAGAAAAAGGAAGTTCAATAGCCAGTACGGCTGCTATTGCTTGATTCGGAGCATGCGTGGAACTTTGTACACACACGATCGGACTTTCCGACAACAAGTTTTGTTGGCGGAAAAATTTGAGAACCTGCTATCAAATATTTGTTGGCGGAAATTCTGACAGCAAATGTCCGATGGAGCCTACACATGGTTGGACTTTCCTGACAACAAGCTCACATCCAACATTTCTCATCGGAATATCCGACCGTGTGTACGCAGCATTAGGGTTACAGGCGATTATACATGGGTTACAGGGAGGGTTACAAAGGTAGGTTAGTGTGAGTGGACCTTATGGTACGGCATCGCCCTCCGCACTGGGAGCTCTGCAGTGAAAACCATTGGTACCAATATTACGGTGGTGTATGTGGGTTTGTTGAGGTTCTTCCATGTGGACAACCCAGAACTGCTCAGAGCCACCTTCATAGTTATAAAAGTAAGGAGAAGATCGAGTCTATCATCTGACAATGATGTCCACAGAGAAGTCTCATGCTTTTTTTTAGCTGCAGAGGTTTCATCTCGAAAACTGGGCATCCCAACCATGGCGGAGTGACGTGTCATGGAAGGCTCCTGTGTGGCTCCAAGTTTAATGAATGAACCCGTATGTTCCCGTTCTGAGAAAGGCATCCCAACCATTCGCCAGGAGCCTTTCATCTCCGATGATTATTTTCTCGAGAATCCGTCCAAATCTCTTTGAAAGGAACGCGGCTCTGCCAGCGAGTGCCAGGATACACAGCAATGAGATTGGCAAGCGCTTGCATACATCTCCATATCGCCGCTGTCATTAGCGCGTTCTGCGATTGTTCGGGAAATGACACGGTGATGGAAAATCTGTCTCATCCGAATTGCATCTCAATGGGGTATGAAGATACAGAGAAGATAGGATTGCCTACGAAGGAATGCCATGTCCTCTACAATAGGGAGCTGGATCTCATTTTCCCTCGGCCCAATCTACACAAACCTTTTTAATTTTGTTTTGTTCTGGGCATTATTCACACGGGCTTCTGCTTGGATAAGAGTCACACGTACAGCAAGCTTTTGGGAGGCGTTTTCAAAGGTTAACCCCTTTCCCGCCCACCCCAGCATCCTTTTAAATAGCTTTATTTATGTAGGGGTCTCCCTAACCTCCATGGGCCTAGTGGTGAGCCCCAGAGGCCGGAAAGGCTGACATTCCTCCTCAGGGTGCAGGTTCCTAGGCATGGTGGGTGTAGTGCAAGATGGAAAGATGGGCGCCAGTCACTTTTAAAATGAACAAAGAGAGTTTTTATTTCTCCTAACAGGAACAGGGGAGAGAGGGTTAGGGCACAGGACACCCTTAGGCAAATGCAAACGCAACTTGGCAGATTCCACAGACCACAAATAGAACTAGGCAGACAGCGATACAAAAAAAAGGGCCTTTAAGCTTAATGCAGCGATCTGTATCTTGTAGCAACTGCTGTTCTCTATGGCAACAACTTCACTCACAGTATCCCATTGTAGATCCTCAAGCTTAGCTCCCAGCTACCTGCTGGACTTCTCAAGCTCCACTCACAGCTACCCGCTGTATTCTTCAAGCTTCACCGCTGGGTTCCTCGGACTCTCAGATAACCGCTGATCCTTCAGGCTTGACTCTCAGCTACCCGCGCGTCTGCTCTGGTACTCTTTCAGAACTTCATCCCTTTGAGACCTACCTCGGCCAACAAGAGTGGTTGACACTCTGGCAACTTCTTCTCCTATGCCTCCAGGCAACGATCAGGCTCCCCTCAGGCTGAGCCCCTTTACACGTGGCTAGGCTTCAAGCCTACACTTCAGCTGCTGCTCCACACACACACACACACCCACCCAGTCCGCAGGCCAGGTGGAAAGAACCCCGATCACCTGACTCCTTCCAAAGCATACACAGCGGCCAAAGAAAACTCCTGCTGATTCTGAGACAACATATCTACGCATAATCTTAATTCACTGTAATCTATCATCCTAATGCCAAAGGCAACAGTGCCACCTATTGACAGAAGAGAGAGATGACAATTAAACTCGAGTTTAGAAGAAAAAACAGTTGATCAAGACTACAAATTAGCCAGGCTAGTTACCACCTAGCACAACTAAATATAATAGCAGCCCTGTTTAAGACAAGGGTGCTACATTTCAGACTCATTATTTTCTATACACCCCCGAGGAAGAGGATAAAGGAATTTTCTCAAAACGCGTAGATATATGCCCCATTGGGGCCTGCTGTGAAATGTATAAGTACTCTATGACTATGTGACATTCCCCAGGGGAGTGCATTGGGGATCTTCATAAAATGATGAACCAGGTAGATATGTCATATACCAGCCAATATGATTTTATATTATTTTAACCACTTGCGGACCAGAGACGTACCAGTACATCCATAGGTATGCGCAGGGGGTGTGCCAGGGCACACCATAATCACTATATGCGGTGCCCCCCCTTGTTTGCTGCCCTGCCCCTACAGTGCTGCTGGCTTCCCTCCTCTCCCTCCGGTTCCTGTGGGGGGATGTTTCAGGATGGAAAGCGGGGGGAAGGGGCTAGTAAATGTTATTTACTGGCCCTTCCTTTTCTAAATGAGCACAGTGAACACACTCACTCACTGTGTCCATTCATAACCGAAGCATAGCAAACTGTGTTTGCTATGCTTCAGTTTGTGAATGAACAGGAAGCCGCTCAGCACAGAGCACTTCTCATTCATTTACTGCCCCATGGACAGGAGTAGTGACAGCGGCATCACTACTTCTGTCAGCCCAGAGCTGGAAGCAGCAAGGAGAGAAGGAGAGAGCCAGGAGGAGGTGTGGGCTGTGCTCTCTCTCCATCTCCTCCTCATAAGCTCACACATAATGAAGGGGGTGGGGGGGGCACAATTTTCGTGTTAGTAGAAGTTTGGTGAGTGTTGATTCGCGCTTTTCATTTCATGCTTTTCAGTTTGTTTCTGAACGGTTGTTCTTCATCCAGCCATGTTGCGGAATCCAAGGAGATAGCGTGTTATTTATTATTGGCCTTGGAGATATTGCTTTGACCCAAGTCCAGTTCTTGGTTCCTTTTTTTTAATTGTGACCAATGATGTCATATGCCTTTGCTGCGGGAGCTCCGGGAGAACAATCCGGATGATTTTTGGAATTATCTCCAGATGACGGCCCCCCTGCTTTCACTAACCCTTGGCATTGGTGACCCCCTATATTAAAAAGCAGGACACATCCATGAGGCTTTTATTTTATTTTTTTTTGGTTGAATAATAATGATTTGATTTGGTATATTTTCTATATTTTTGGATGCATAGAATGCAATTTTTGGTTAAGTTTTATTGGCAGAGAGCATGTTTAATTTTATGTGTTTTATTTTTTTAATGCACAATTAAAAAATTGTGTAGAATAATACTTGGCTATGTGTTTTACTTCAAATGACAGATTGGGAGTCGGCAGTTACATTTAAAAAAATACAATGTAAAATTAACAAGGGAGACCAACATAGTTGTATCTTTGATCTTAAAAACTACGGGATAATGGTGTTGTAGTAACAAAAAAAACAAAAAATATTAATTATAATAATACAATTCTTGATATCACTAGAAAAAAAAAGCCTTTGAAAATTCGTTTGCCATAACTCCATCAGTATCACCAGCAAAGCAGCTTCATTATTATCCCATTAAAGAGGAAGAGAATTGTGCGCTGCATTTCTAGATTTCATAATTTGCCACGTCACGAATGTTAATTCTCCATTACGAACGCTAGTTTACAAGACCGACCGCTTCCGGCTCTTCCTTGCTTCCGAGCATGCATGTTTGTACTTTGGACTTTTGTCCGACGGACTTGTGTACACACGCTCAGAAAATCCGACAACACAACATTTGTCCACGGAAAATACGACAACAATTGTCCGATGGAGCGTAGAAACGGTCGTATTTACCGCCAACAGCCTGTCATCACACAATTCCCGTTGGAAAATCCGATCGTGTGTACGAGGCTTAACTCTCGTCTTAAATGAAGCCAAATGGACAATCTTTTTGTGTAAATTCCATATAATTTCCACCTCACCGATAAATGTTTAAAGTGCGCTAAGTGCTTCACCCATCGAACTAAAAAGTGTCAAAATGAGAGTCCACAGGGCGGCACCTGACACGCCGCGGTTCAATGGGTGAAGCACTTAGCGCACTTTAAACATTTATTAGTGAGGTGTAAATTATAGGAAAGAAAGAGGAAGATCAAGTGAGGAAAAAAAAAAAAGGATCAATGAATACAGAGCAAGAACATATAATATGAGCAAAAAACATGAAAGAGGGAGTAGGCCAGGAAGACAGAAGAAGAGGAATTTCAAAGAATATTTGGTGATAGGAGTGAGATATCCCGACCTCACCGGTCACCTTGCTAGTACCAGGTTGGACCCCCTTTTGCCTTCAGAACTGCCGTCATTCTTCATGGCATGCACTATATTACCAAAAGTATTGGGACGCCTGCCTTTACACGCACATGAACTTTAATGGCATCCCAGTCTTAGTCCATAGGGTTCAATATTGAGTTGGCCCACCCTTTGCATCTATAACAGCTTCAACTCTTCTGGGAAGGCTGTCCACAAGGTTTAGGAGTGTGTCTATGGGAATGTTTGACCATACAAGAGCATTTGTGAGGTCAGGCACTGATGTTGAATGAGAAGACCTGGCTCGCAGTCTCCACATTAATTCATCCCAAGGGTATGCTATCAGGTTGAGGTCAGGACTCTGTGCAGGACAGTCAAGTTCCTCCACCCCAAACTCGCTCACCCATGTCTTTTTGGACCTTGCTTTGTGCACCCCAGTATAAACACTGAGAGGTGTTCATCCATACGTTTCGAGGTCGAGACCACCTTAAAATGTAATCACTGGAAGTAAACCCACCGGGTAGGAAAGCCCATGTCCATTGACCACGGTTCATGAAGTATTACTCGTTACCAAGCATTGTACCGGTCCCATAGATGGGACTCTGGGCCCCCAAATGTAAACATCAGTAACTTAACCTCTTCCCGACCACGCTATAGCTGAAAGACGGCTACAGCATGGACCTACTTTGCCGGGAGGGCGTCTATAGACATCCTCCCTTGCTCGAGCGGCCTACGCCCCCCCCCCCCGCAGGGCACGTGGCGCGCTCTGTGATCAGCGAATCTAGGAGACTCGGCTGATCACAGATCGGAGTAGGGGGTCGATCCCGACCCCTTACCACGTGATCAGCTGCCAGCCAATGACAGCTGATCACGTGATGTAAACAGAGCCGGTAATTGGTTATTTTTTCAGCGTGAGGAGAAAAAAAAAAGCCGATCACCGGCGGCTGTGAGAAGGACATCGGTCCCGATCATGGAGAGCCTCCGCAGAGGCTTCTGTGCCCATCTGTGCCACCTACCAGTGCCCACCAGCGCCACCTACCAGTGCCCACAGTACCCCCCATCAGTGCCCACAATGTCACCTATCAGTGCCACCTATAAATGTCACCAATCAGTGCCTCATCGCCAGTGTTGCATATCAATACCACCTACAAGAGCCCATCAGTGCCACCTACCAGTGCCCATCAGTGACATCTATCAGTGCCCATCAGTGCCTATCAGTGCAGCCCATCAGTGCCCATCAGTGCAGCCTCATCAGCGAATATCAATGAAGGAGAAAAAATACCTGTTTGCAAAATTTTATAACAAACTATGAAACATGTTTTTTTTTCAAAAATGTCTGTCTTTTTTTGTTTGTTTAGCAAAAAATAAAAACCCAAGTGGTGATTAAATACCACCAAAGGAAAGCTCCATTTGTGTGAAAAAAATGATAAAAATTTCATTTGAGTACAGTGTAGCATGACCGCGTAATTGTCATTCAAAGTGTGACAGCACTGAAAGCTAAAAATTGGTCTGGGCAGGAGGGGGGTGAAAGTGCCCAGTAAGCAAGAGGTTAAATAAGAAAGGGAAAAGAAAAAAAAAAAGAAAAAGGTCTAATAGAGCGTGATGCCACGGCTGGCAGGAGTCAAGGAAACAATGAAAGAGCTAAGAAGAGGAAAAGAGAAGAGAAAAGGAAATGGATCCGTCTCGGGGGTCCTGCATCAACTTGTTCGTCCGATAAGATTTATTCATCCGGGACCTGGAAGTAAGCAAGCCAGGAGGACCATATTTTGTCGGACCATAATTGTCTCGTAGGACACTCACAATTTTTTCATTCAACATGATCCATGTGAGTTTTCGTTTTACTATCGCAATGTCTATGACGGGGATTTTCCACGCAGATTTTTGCTTCTGGAAACAAAGTAAATTAAGGTTTGAGTAGGACTCAGAACATTTTCTACAGGCTTATTTAGGAGGGCAATACTCGCACCCAGGGCTGGTGCAAGCCCTTTGCCCTGCCTATGTATACCCCACCTTATTAATGAAGCGCCCATCAAATGCAGCCTCACCAGCGCTCATCAAATGCAGCCTCACCAGCGCTCTTCAAATGCAGCCTCACCAGCGCCCATCAAATGCAGCCTCACCAACGCTCATCAAATGCAGCCTCACCAGCGCCCATCAAATGCAGCCTCACCAGCACCCATCAAATGCAGCCTCACCAACGCTCATCAAATGCAGCCTCACCAGCACCCATCAAATGCAGCCTCACCAACGCTCATCAAATGCAGCCTCACCAGCGCCCATCAAATGCAGCCTCACCAGCGCCCATCAAATGCAGCCTCACCAACGCTCATCAAATGCAGCCTCACCAGCGCTCTTCAAATGCAGCCTCACCAGCGCCCATCAAATGCAGCCTCACCAACGCTCTTCAAATGCAGCCTCACCAGCGCCCATCAAATGCAGCCTCACCAACGCTCATCAAATGCAGCCTCACCAACGCTCATCAAATGCAGCCTCACCAGCGCCCATCAAATGCAGCCTTACCAGCGCCCATTAAATGCAGCCTTACCAGCGCCCATTAAATGCAGCTTTACCAGCGCCCATCAATGAATGTGCAAACAGAACCGGCCCTGCTCGCATCTTTGGTGATGTTGACCATCGTGACTAAAAAAATAAATGAGTGAACCCTCATCCAAAAACGACTAAAATTGGAGCATGATCACCACACATTTAACTTTAATTTTATTAGCGTGGAGCTTTCCTTTAATGTTAGTGTGAGTCCCCTCGGAGCTGGTGGGAGTGAAGGCAGCTGTGACATGAACGGGGATGGTAGAAGTGATCCAGTTCTTTCATCGCTCGCCAAGGCATACAGGGAGAGAGGTCAGATAAACTGGCACGTCGACTCGCTGTGCATCTGTGATATGCATTGTCCATGTTGCGTACACTGTGCCAATTTTTTTTTGACCGGACAGAACAATTTAACGTCAACCTGTCACATGCAAAGCAAGATCACCGCATAGAACAAATCAAAACAATTCCGATATGGCTTTTTAATTCATGCCACCAATGCCCGGAAACATCAAAAGTGGAAAACAATCAGTTTTGCAGCCTGCAAGATACCTTCATGACTACAACGATGTCCTTTTATCCCATCATTTTGTGCTGTGCAAACCCTTCAAGCTGGGAAATTGTGTGGCCAAGGCTAGAATGAGCCCAGAGGTGGAGCTTGGAACCAGAGGCCACTTTCCAAAAGTTTAGGTTCAAAGCCAGTAAGCAAATAAGGACGTTAGAAGCTATATCATATAACAAGTGTGGCTGGCCACCGCCAAGATGAGCGGCAGAATCAAAATGGCATGTTTGCAGTGTCTATTAGATAAATATAAATTCACAATTTGCCTGGTTACACCATTTATCCTAAATATAGCTATATGCCAAACATTTGTGGAAACCTGACCATTACACCAATGAGCCTGTTGGACACCTGTGAGGGTTTGTGGCTATTTCGGTAAAAGACCTTTTGTGAGGTCAGTTACAGATGTTGGAGGAGAAAACCTGGCTTGAAGTCAGCATTCCAATTCACCCCCAAAGATGTTTTATAGCAGGGGGTCTCCAAATGTTCTAAACAAAAGGCTAGTTTACTGTCCTTCAGACTTTAGGGGGGCTGGACTGTGGCCAGCGGGAGTAGAAAAGGTCCTGATGTCAGTGGGTATAAACCATGACCCTTCTTCGGTGTCAGTGGGAGGAATGGCACCACATCGTTGGGCGTCAGTGGGAGGAATTGTGCCCCATCATTGGTGTCACTGGGCCTGATCGTTGGTGTCATTGTGCTCCATTGTTGGTGTCATTGTGTCCCATTGTTGGTGTCATTGTGAGGAATGGTGTCCCATTGTTGGTGTCATTGGGAGGAATTGTGTCCCATTGTTGGTGTCATTGGGAGGAATTGTGTCCCTCCATTGGTGTCAGTTGAGGAAATGATGCCCCATTGTTGGTAACAGTGGATGAAATAGTCCCCCAAGGGTCAAATAAAAGCAAGCAAAGGCCGCATCCGGCCACCAGGCTGCAGTTTAGAGACCACTGATCTGTAGAATTGAGGTCGGAAGCACTCAAGTTCCTCCACACCAAACAAGCCATTCTTAACCAGGGTTCCTACAGAGGTTGCTAGGAGTTTCTTAAATAGTGGCAGGTTGACCATCAACATGATGGTGCCTACAACGTTCCATGGCCAACGTCATTGGCTAGAGCCAGAAGTTTGACACCAATGATCTCTTTAGTTGTCTGGAAGAACGTCATGGCCACCAATGGAAGGGCCACTGAACATAGATGTAAGGGTGCCTTTTATCCAGTGACCACCAATGTAAGGGGACACCTCTCCCACTAACAATATGAAGGGACCCTTCATTGAACACAAATGCAAGGACGCATTTCTTTACTGACCACCAATATAAGGAAGTCTGTCTTTCTTCTGGCTTTAAAGCTGGGTTCTAGGTATTATCTTAATTGCATACTTACATTGGTCCAACTTGGACTTATATAAGTATGCATATCTTATATCTGTGGAACCACTGTGGAAGCTGACAATCTCTGTAGTAGTCATTCACAGAACACCTTATCCTTTTTTTTTTAAGTGAATACAAGGCAATCTCTGATTGTTTGAGGTGCAGATTAAGGTTCGTGATAGTATGATCTCCACCTTGTCCAATCAGGGAACGCCTTGTATTCACTGATAAAATACAAGGCGTTCTGAGCACAATGGGACAGGACCTAGAAGACTACAATGATTACTGTAGTAGCGCTCACTCACTACTACGTTGATTATCTGCTTCCCCAGGGGTCACTCAGGTATGGAATATGCATACTCATATCGATCCAAGGTAAGTATGCAATTAAGATCATACCTGGAGTTCGGCTTTCATTTTGTTATTTTAAAACTGTGATTATTACTGAAAATTATTTTATCATATAGAGCAGAGGGCGTTAAAATGATCCACCTTGGTGTTCTATATTCCAAGTACAGCACATTTTTTATTCTTTTATTACATTTTATATCTATAACTTACTGATCTTAAAGAGGAGTTCCAGCCTGTATTAAAAAAAAAGAAAGTCAGCAGCTACAAATACTGCTATAAAAAACGCATAGAGAGTCCCAGATTATGGAGTTAAAAAGCCAGGAATGACATAAATGAAGACACCAGCAGACAAGAGTAAACTCCTCAATAGTGATCAGGGTGCTCAAGACGATCGTAATTAGTTCACATCCTTATCTGTGCTTCCACCCACCGCAGATACAGGCCGCTCACCTTAATCTGTGGACCTCTGAATTAACAGAAAGGTCATTCAAGCAGTCCCCACTGGGGCAATCATAAGATGCAAGTCTGTCTCACGGTCGATCCAACGATATAGTGCGGCAGCAGTATGAGAACTCTCGTATGCAGTCATGGTTCATGTAAAATCAATGAGACATATATAGTGCTCTCCGTTTTGACTAAAAGAATAAAAATGCTACTTACAAACATAGCACTGCAACCCCAGTGCTAGGATGCGAGGTATACAGCATATCACATGTAAAACAAGAAAGGTGGCTGTAGTGACATCATGGTACCCTCCCGCACGCGTATCGTCCTTAAATTCGCTGAAGAAGTCCCGCCCACAGGGACGATACGCGTGCGGGAGGGTACCGTGACGTCACTACAGCTACCTTCCTTGTTTTATATGTCCTGACCTTTAGTATTAGGACACTGACCTGTCCAGGTATCCCGCGATGTCGGCGCCCCTAGCCGATTCGTGCATCGGCTTCGGGTACAGGCATCGGCATCCTTACTGAGGGAAACAGGAAGCACAGCCTGTTTCCTACTGCACATGCGCGAGTTGCGCCGTGCTTTCTGAATCCTCCTGTTGTCTTCTGGTACCTGTGTGTCTCCCAGAAAGCAGTGGGGGGGGGTGGTGGAAATGTCGTAGATCGCCGCATCACTGTGTGGCAATCTTACCCAGAAGTGGGAGCGAGTACCTGGTTTTGACAGGTATCTGCTCCCCCCCAAAAAGTGCCAAATGTGGCAGTAGAGGGTGCGGAGCGGAGCTTTCATTTTTGGGTGGAGCTGCGCTTTAGGCCCTTTTCACACTTGTGCGACTTTTCCTGCGACTTTGGACATCAGAGTCGCATGAAAAGTTGTACCCCATGATAACCATTCATGTCTGTGTGACTTCGCACTGACTTCAAAGTAGTCCCTGCTCTACTTTGGTCCTAATTTGATGCGAGCTGAGGTCCATGGGTTCCGTGAAATCGCGGCCGCAAAATCACGAGACTTATAAGTCAGGGTGTGGCAGTGTGAAAAGAGCCTTAATGTACAGTCAGCTGTAGGTGAATCATCATTGGCTATGATTAAAACCCACTGAGGGTCGATAGGCGTGAGCCTGGAGCACTGAATGTTGTATTCCCTCAAGTAAATAAAGTATCAGAAGAGCTACAGCTGGTGCATATTTTTCAGGCGTTCTTCTGGGGTAGAAAGGTTGAGAAAGGCGGCATCAAGTCATGATTTGAGCTGGCTTTGTACACAGAAGCACAGTCATGCTGGAAGAGCCTTCACCAAACTGTTCCCACACGGCTGAATGAGAACAATTGTCTAAAACGTCTTTACGTGTTGT
The DNA here is from genome assembly GCF_042186555.1 of Aquarana catesbeiana. Classification (NCBI taxonomy): domain Eukaryota; kingdom Metazoa; phylum Chordata; class Amphibia; order Anura; family Ranidae; genus Aquarana; species Aquarana catesbeiana. The sequence continues at coordinate 272,276,973 of NC_133334.1, forward strand.
AGTGTGAACAGTGACCTTCACTGGAAACATCTTGTGACAGACCCAACCAGGACAGGGGCTTTTGGAGGGGACTATGAGTTAGCCTTCTACCCACAGATCATTGTCCATGGAGGAGACCAGGGTTTTTGCCTGCTTCTCCCAGTCAGAGCATGAAGGAGAGCCGGGTCCTGAAACCCTTTGACTGGCCAAGAGTATCTAATGGGATTTTGCGACCAGGAAGTCCCCAGAACAGTGATGCTTCTACAAGAACATTGTGTTGAACAGATCGTGCAGACGCACCTTCACCAGCCGGGGAAATGGAACTCTTTTTGGGCATTTGCCCATTGGGAACCCCACTGCCAGCTGAATGACTCATACGTTGTTAAGGACGCAGTGGCCCGCTACTTAACAACCGATAATTGACACTTTTTTTTTTTTTTTACACTTCAGCTGTCAGTGGGGGGAATCCCGCTGACAGCTGAAAGAACTGAGCCTGATAGTATGGCTTCTGATCAACCAAACATCACAGTGCTTGGGAAGAACCAATTGTAATTCAGATGAGTTAAGTGATAGTTTTTAGTAAATCTTTTACATTTTTGCAACTAGATTGTATTTACTTATATCGAAATTACAATCTATTTGCAATAAATATATAATAGACAATGGGAGCAAGTACTCTCATTGTACATTATATATTTTACACTTTTCTGTACTTGTTATAATACTCTCTCTCAATAAAATTTTATTGTGAAAAAAAAAACCCTGATTTTGACAGGTACCCGCTCCCACCTCTGCTCCGACCACCTAGGCCTGGGGGTAGGCAACCTCAAAGTTCGCCCCACCTCTCCCCGCAGCCTCTTGGGACATGTCACAGGTCCCAGGAGACTGCGGGACCATTCATGGGGCGCAGCACGGTTCATGCAATGCGCAGTCGGCTGTGGAGCCGCAGGGAGTCACAGCTGGCTGCCCACAGTTAAGATGCCGGCGCCTCGAAGACTGGCAAAGAGCCGGGTTTGGTGAGGACATCGCTGGACCCGGGGACAGACAAGTGTGTGTTTTTTTTTAAGTCAGCAGCTACAGTATTTGTAGTTGCTGACTTTTACATTTTTGTTTATAGGGTGAAGATGCTCTTTAACAGCAAAACATCCTTTCCATGGGAGGTTTCAGGTCTTTTCAACTCTTGGCGACTTTATATTTTTAGGAGGATGCTGGAGCAGCCGAAGGAAAATTACATGAGATCATACAATCCCTACACAGACAGGAACCCTGAAGGAAAAGATTCCCAGGGCCCCAATGCTGTAAGGTTAGCCAGTTGGTCATGACGGGGTCCTCTATGATGAACATGGACATACAAGGTCTTCAGAAACCACCAGATTCTGTTGTTTTATTTTCCTTTAATTAGAGATCATGGTTAACAATACACAGACCAATGATTATCCTCCTGACAGTTTAATGTCTGACAGAAGATGACGAGTCAGAGTGAGATAGCGGAATGTAGCATTTCCTATACAGATAACGGCAGAGCATTCATACAACATCGTACAACATGGAAAAGTTTCTCTGTAAACCAAACATTCAAGTATCTATCGGCAGTCATTTCTTTACAGTGGTAGCTAACAGATATTTCAGATGTGTGTGGCTTCTGGTTGAGTTGAATCGTGTTCTGGTTTCTTATATGTCTCAGGGACTTCAGCAAGAACATCAATTTTGCCCAACTGCTCCAGCCTTAACAAAATCAAAAGATATTGCCACTCTACCCTGGTGGACCCTCTATAATTTAGAAAAGGAAAATCAAATATAAACTGGTTGGTGGTCTTTAGGTCCAATCTGGATTAAACTGTATTGCCGAAAATAATGTGGACCTCTAAACTGTGATGGTTTAGTGTAGTAGACTCCAAACTGTGGCCAAGGGGCCGGATACACCCTTTTGATTGCCTTCATAACTCCTATTGATACCTTCAGCAATCCAAATAAAACTTGCACTGCCGCTCTAAGCTGAGACTGAGATCTCCCCGCCGGTTGCAGTGAAGGGAGCTGGTGTCCCCATTCAGAGGTGTAAGAGCATTATCAAAGAGAAGAAAAGGCGCTGCTCACCAACCGAGCTCATTAGTATGTAAATGAATGTGGCCTTAGCCAGCGCCGCTCCAGCCAAGTTCCCCTGACAAGTTTTGCCCCGCTCACTAGGGCTTGGTTAGAGAGGTCTGTGACCAGGCCCCAGTGAGTAGCAAGGCGAAGCATGTCAGGGGGCGTGGCTGGAATGGCGCTGGCTGAGGCCACATTCATCTACATACTAATGCACTGTGGTTTGGTGAGTGGTGCCCTTTCTTCTCTTTGATCCTACTGATATCTTTCTTCACCAATAGTGGGGCATAATTCCTCCCACTGACACTGGGGCATAAGTCTATAAATTGGCACCAACAATGGGGCATAATTCCTCCTACTGACACCAACAATGGGACATATTCCTTCCACTGGCACCAATGATGGGGTACTATTCCTCCCACTGATACCAATAATGGGGCATAAGTCCTTCCATTGACACCAACAATGGCTTTTTTTAGTCCTAAAGAAAACAGATACAAAGCCAACAATACATTCCCTTTAATGAGGGGAACTGGAGGTGCTGTGAAACTGTGGCTTATGAAATTCATGCTTGTTAGATATTCATACAAGAATCTCATTATTTATTGATACATGAACTTCTTTGTAGCCGTAATAATTTATGAATGGAGGCTGCATGTGGTAAAAGTATTTTATAGGAGATTGTTTTTATGCTATATTCAGAGTTGTCTTATTATAGTTAATAGGACAGTCTCTGGCTCATATTTTAGAGTATATATATATATATATATATTTATGTAAAGGAAAAAATAAAAAAAATTATATATATATATATATATATATATATATATATATATATATATATATATATATATATATTTTAATATAATATATTTATGTAAAGGGGAAAAAAAAATAATATATATATATATATATACATATATATTTTTTCCCTTTATATACGATTTGAATTATCACTTCAACATGTTTGTAAATGATCCTCTTAATGTAGTAAATTATTATTTTTAATTATTTTGTGTACACAGGCCACAAGGTGGGGTCCAAGCGAAGTATTTTCTTTTTCTTTTGCTTTTTTTTACCCCTAATAATTCAGGATTGGGGATGGCTACTATATAGCCATAACTTGTTGGGATCTGCAAGGTTCGCTCCAAGGCAGGAAACCAAATTGTGGTGTTGAAACAATAATATACCCCACGCAGAGTCTGTTTATTGTGGATGGTATTAGTATGTATAGTCTAAGCCAGCCTTTCTCAACCTTTGTAACATGGAGGAGCCCTTGAACCCTTTTCGGCTCCAGGGAGCACCAGCTAATAAATATTATATTTACAGCTCACAGTACATTAGTGTGATGGTCAGTGGGAAGAATGCTCCTTAAGCCGGCCATAGATGGTTCGAATCTCGGCTTGTTCAGCAGGAATCAGCTGAGATTTAAACCATCCATGGGCAGGCTGATTGTACCAAATCGATCGTCAACAACGAGCATGTCGGATTTTTACATGCAATTATTGCCAGTGGCTATAGCCACTAGCAATAATTGTGTTCTCCCCCCGTCTCTCTCCCCCCCGCACCTCCCCGTGCCCTCCTTCCCTGCCAGGAGAACGTAGTAGCTCTGCCATCAACACTGCCTGTTGATGAGGGAATCGAGGTTGCAGGAAAGAGAATTGAATTATCTATGGCCTGTCGTACACTTGTAGTCATTGAGAATTACCCCCCCCCCTTCTTAAAGATAGTTAAAAAGAACAATGGTGTCAGTGGTTACTCAGCAATTGCTTATTGCTCAAGGAACCCCTAGAAACATCTGGAGGAACCCTGGTTGAAAAGCTCTGGTCTAAGGAGTTTAATCAAATCATTGTAACTTCCGCTGTGAGAGAGAGTGACAACTTTGTTTTACGGCTTTGTGGGAGGGGCAGTGACACCATCTACTGGGAACAATCTCACCACTGGAGTCCCCAAGAGATTTTGGAAGTGGGGGGTTATTCAAGACACCAGTGCCCACACAAAACTGAAGTATCATTAGATGTAGATGACGTTTGATAATAAGGGATCCCAGTAAATATCAGAAATAGTTAAGTGTGCGCCTCAAAGGTAAAAGACAGAATATTTAAAGGGCTTGGATTGGATGAGGAGTGTAAAGGGTGAGTTACATTTGCCTGGAACCAGTGGTCCTCTTATCCATACTACTACTCTTTCAGTCCTTTGGCCAGAGGCTTCCCAGACTGCTCACCTGCTCTGGATGTTGGAGATTTCAGCCTAGACTTACACAGGGCCGGTCTCACAATACCCCAGAGCAAAGGGCAGATTCTGAAGGATATTGGCATTAAGTTTGGCCACATGCAGCAAGTATAGTTTGCAAACCTCATCCGCATCCTCCAGTCCACAGATTACCACTTAAGGGCTTAAAGTGGAGTTACCCTTTAAATATCAATCGTTACAACACACTTTGAGCTTTAAGGGTTAGTCCATTCAAACACTATGGGGGAGATTTACTAAAACTGGAGAGTGCCAAATCTGGTGCAGCTTTGCTTGGAAACATGACAGCCGATGAAAACATCAACTGGGGTGCAGACATTGCTGGATTTCTGGACAGGTAAGTGTCCTAATATTAAAAGTCAGCAGCTACAGTATTTGTAGCTGCTGACTTTTAATTTTTTGCTGGGGGGGGGGGGGGGGCCGCGCAGAACTCCACTTTAAGCTTTAACAATAAAATCTGGGAGCTGATTGGTTCCTATGAGGCTCGCAGAAGATTTTGCACTCTCAAGTTTTAATAAAAAATCTCCCCCATTGCATCTTCTGAAGAATCCATTGGCGTGCGCCATCTTTTACATAAGATCCTGTTATTTACATAAAATGCAGTTGCTTCATTTACAAATCAGTTTGGCAATCCTTCATTTAAAAAAAAAATAAAACAATACTGCCTATAATTAAATGTAATAATAATTACCAAATTTCAGTTTTTAACAGTCACGAAGACAGTCCATAACTCCGAGCACATTCCCAGAATTTACAGGCTTGGCATCAAGTAAGGCCAGCGAGCAATGAGACTATGTAAACTACAATAACATACAGCAACCAATCAGAAACCATCGTGGAGCTTGTTGCATCAACACAAAATCTTATTGGCCGTGTTACTACACTTTGCACAGCATTTGTGTCCCTTTGCACTGCTTTACTAAGTCATCAAGCAGCTTGTCTTTAGCAAAATCCAAAACTGAATAGTTTGCAATTCCACCTGCATATCAAGGAGAAGATGGAAGGAAAACCTGAATTAAGTCCCCCATTTTGTATTTTGCACGTTTGCTGTTCGCACTCTAAGGAGTGCCTATCATACAATGTTAACACACAACTTTATTAAAACTCTTGCAGGGACAGACAAACAGCAAATCGCAGAAGAGTGGTGGAGAAGACGCTGCTGCAGGCTCCCTTTAGTGCTGACCCTAAATCTAAAAGCAGTGGTTGCCAACCTTTCGGACCTCACATACCACTAAACTAAACTTTTTAAAATCCCGTGGACCACTAACATGAATTTTGCAAGCCTTATACACTCAATGCTCCCCACCCTCTGCATCACACTGCTGCCTTACACAGACTCATCATTGGATCTCACCTCCTAATCCAGCCAAGTGCCCAAGCTCCATGCTTCCTTCCCAGTCTGTGATTGGAGCTGCCATTCGAAGTTCCCTCTTTCTTCATCTTCCCTTCTTTGCACTACTCCCGACGCCTCCCTCTGAGTTCAAAGGAGCCAGAACTACAGAGGAGGCATTGCGTATCAATGCGCGCTGATAGTATTGACTGTCAATGCGCATTGAGAACAACACTGGAGACAACATTGGGTGGTACACATCTGTTGATTTGCGGCAGAACCCCTGGGGACCACCAAAATTTTCTCGTAGACCATGAGTGGCCCATGGACCAATGGTTGGCGACTGCTGATCCAAAGGCTTAGGCATTTGATTATGTTGTCTTTGCTAAAGGGAAGAATTTGATCACATGAGCATGTGCTGAGGCTTTCAGCCACGTGGCCAAAACTAATAGGTGCTTGTTTCAGCAGTTTCTCAAAGCATTTTATTCTTAATAAAACACAACTAACACTGGATGGGACTTCAATCATTTTAGGCTTTCCGTTGCTTTTATTTTTCACCCCTAGAAAAACTGTTAAAACTGATTTATGCTGATGTCTATGTGCCCACTTTAAGGGTTAGTTCCTTAAAAAAAATGGAACAGAAAGGTCCCCAGAAGAGAAAAGGTAGAGTTCACTTGTTTCTATGGTGCCCGTGTCTCCTACCTCCCCTCAGTTCTAGCTCTGAAATCCCTGTGAGTCTCTTCAGCATTCGACTTTCCCTTAAGCCATTTTGGCTGAGATGACATGACCAATGCCTAGGCAACCGGTCACCTAATTGGATGCAGTGGAATCCCAGGGCAGCATATGCCCGTGTCCCCTGCCATGTGCTGAGGCTCCATCCTCCGCCCCCCCTATACTACTGTTCGGTCCTGTAGTGACGTAGCGGGTGGAGGAAGGAACCACATTATGCAGAGGGGGCCACAGACATCTAACACTCATGAATATGTTGAATTCTGAAGAGACTGTTGAAAGCTGCCCAGGAAAGGATGGGAGGTAGGTGTCAAGGGAGGGGAGCAAATACTGTAGCAGAGACCTCTGAGCTCCATTTTTTTAACAACACGAAAGGGTCACTAAGTATTATTGATCATTAGCCTGAAGCTGTCTCTTATCAGTTTGTCAGTTTCAAATGCATATTACCATGCCATATTGTTTAGCAATTAATTTGCTGTTTGCTTATTTAACCCGGCAGTGAAAAGGCTACAAACACAGAATCCAAATCAGGTTTTTACCATCAGAGTGGTCAGAGCAACGAAACGCAATGGGTGGGGATTTACTAAAACTGGAGAATGCATTATGTGGTGCAGCTCTGCATAGTAACCAATCAGCTTCCAGGTTTTCTCGTCAAAGCTTGATTCAACAAAATTAGAATCTGATTGGCTACCAGGCACAGCTGCACCAGATTCTGAGCACTCCCGTTTTAGTAAATCTCCCCAAATGTGTGATTGGCTGCTGTTAGTTGTCGCATTTTGCCCATAGCTCTCTGTCTTACTAACGGCCATTAACGTTCACTTTTAACCTTACATAGTACATAATTTTGTCACATTTAACATCATTGAAAAAAAAAATCCCTTAAATCTTCCAGTGTTCCATTAATTTTGTGCAAACATGCAAAAATCATTAAAAAAAGTAACAGACATCACAAATCGTTAGCAATCAGTCACACTCAACGCTTCCTGGACGTTCTAAGATCAGAACCCAAATAACAAATTACACCCCGTTACATGAACTAAAATACCCCCCCACCCTTTTTTCTTTTATAAATAAAGAGTATCCATGTCCTTTTGCCTAGGCTTAAAGGATGATAAATTAGAGCACACGTTTTAATTAGCAACCAATAAATAAAGTCTGATGCAAAATATGCGGTATGAGTTTTCCTGGTCTTCGCTGTCTTGTATTCTTGCTGTTCATTCTTTGGCAAACTTGCCACTTGGTTGCTGCGTCCTGCTATAAAATTGACAAGGTTTCCAAGGAAAGAGGTCCTTTCCATACACCGACAGTTCAGTGACTTACAGCCTTATTACAGCAAAATTCTCTTAGAAGATGTCTTAAGCCAACCCCCCACAGGCACTATAAGGTTCTAATTTCTGCTGTTATGAGCATGGACTCCCCCTTCTCGAAAAGATAGGGTCTATCTGAACCGGACAATATCAACCAGGGTTCCTCCAGAGGTTTCTAGAGGTTCCGTGGGTGGTGGCTCATCTGAGGCCACTTGGCAGAAGTGGCCTCAGATGACACCAAAGATCCTTTTAGCTGTCTGCATGGGTGACACTGTAGCCACTGCTGTAAGGGTGGCATTTTTACCATTGGCCACCAATGCAGAGGGCTTTTTTAGTGATTTCAGCTACAAATGTTCCTCACTTGTTATCTACACACACCTTTCTCAACCAGGGTTCCTCCAGAGGTTGGTAGAGGTTCCTTGAGCAGTGGTTGATTGACCTCCCATCTGATGGTTCCAAAACAATAAGCTGCATTCTACCCTAGCACCCAACTCAATACATGAGACAATGGTTCACAAATCATGGCCTCTGCAAGCCATCTAATAAAAAGTTTCTCAAAAGGATGGCGCCATGGTGAAGATCCTCAGTTAAAAGAATAGTTTATTGGCATGTCGGGCTAAAATCCAGCCATCTGACAGTGCCTGCATGGTTCCAGGGCCAACACCAGCTGCATGACACCAATTATCTTTTTAGCTGTCTATGAGGGTGGCATTGTAGCCTGCACTGTAAGAGTGGCATTTTTCCACCGGCCACCAATGTTGTGGACGTTTTTCCCACTGGCCACCAATGTAGGGGGCTTTTTTTCTCCATTGGCCACCAACGCGGGGAGCTTTTTTCCCTATTGTCTACCAATGTAAGGGGCTTTTTTTCCCACTGCCCACCAATGTAGGGGGCTTTTTTTTCCATTGGCCACCAATATTGTGGGCATTTTTCCCATTGGTCACCAATGTTGTACGCATTTTTCCCACTGGCCACCAATGTAGGGGGCTTTATTTCCACTGGCCACCAATGTAGGGGGCATTTTTCCCACTGGCCACCCACTGACCTTTCATTAATTTGATTTTGGTGGTGTTTGCCAAAATCTCAAAATGATTCCTAGGGTTCCTCTGGGATGAAAAGGTTAAGATAGGCTGCTCCAATTACTGTTGTGTATAGAACTGCAAGGAGGAATCACCAAATATAGTGTTATTATCTTTATTGTGCCCATTATATGGGAAAGGGCTTAGCTTGAAATTGAACCTATACCAAAAATACTTCCCTGCTTCCTGGCCCCTTACAATAGTACAGACCTGTAATGCTAACTTGTCCTGCAGAAGATGCTTCTTCCAACTTCTTATGGGTTTGGCGATTTCATAATCAAATGTCTGGCCATTGGTCATGTGATCATAGCTGAATCCGAGTTCAAGCAGATCTGCTGACTTCTCAATCCTTGGTCCCTTAAGCCATTTTGGTTGAGATGACATGACCTATGCCTAGGCAACTGATCATGTGACTGGATGCAGTGGAATCCCATGAAAGCATTTTTGCTGAAAAGGTTTTACAAGCTTTTTCTACCAATTACTGTAACGGAGCAGGATGGGAGGAAGGGGGGGGTTTAGATTTAGTTTAACGTCTATGTGAAAGTGGAGGGCTAAGCGAATACGGAGCCTTAGGCTTCATGTACATTGGCAGCTCCTAAACTTGAGTTTAGGAGCTTTTGGTGTTTTTTTTTTGCCAAAGCTCTTAAACTCAACTCCATAAAAGCCTATGTGTCCATGTAACACTTTAGCTTTTAGCAGAGTTTAGGAGCTGCTGCTTTTAGGCCTAAACCTCCCACTCGTGAACGTGGAAGAATCGCGTTCAGGATTGGAATATTTTGACTGCTGGGCGCGGGAAAACGTAGCAAAATAGCGGTAAAAACGTGTTTTGCATTTTCCCGCGGTCAGGTTAGGGTAAGTGTACATGTAGCCTTAATTTAAAACTTCTGGTTGTCAGTGAAGGTCCTAACATAAAAGCTCAATGAACAGAATTCACCCAAACAAAAAAGGAGCTGATTTCAGAAAAGGGCTCAGAATTCGTGCAGCCCTCAGCCAATTTATAGAAGTTAATGAGCTGAAGGTTGTAAATCGCTGAACTATGCCTTCATCAGTAAGTGAACAGAGATGAACTTTTTTCCAGGAAAACCACTTTTAAGCCTTTATTCACAGAGGAAAGCTGTTTCTGAAGCTTCACATGGCGTCGAAATGGAAGCGATGGGCTTCTTGCCGCTTCTCCCGGTCGTCTGCTTTCTGAAACACAGAAAAAGGGAAACAAATTGGTGTTGTAAAGTGTCCCAGCGGATTTAGGGGGCTATTAAGAAGTTTGTTCACGAGCCTTTAGGATTTTGCTGGTTTATTATTCGTTAATATGGGTCCGGGTTATATTGGTAATAATTCCACTGTTAGTGTTAATGATCCAAAACTTCTCATTCCTAACGATCAAGCAAGTCATTAACTGCTAACGAGCCCCGCTATTACACACTGCAAGTAGCCGAAACAGCTCACGTCCTGCCACTTAAACGTAAATTAAAAATAAAGCACTGCTCATTTTTAAAAAGACACCACTTCAGAGCTGGATAATAATGATGAATGTGTCAGGCGGTTGTTTGTCTGGGTGAGATTTGGAGGACTTTGGTAGGACACGGAGGGAGCCCCCGCACTTCGAATCCAATACAAAATTTAATTTTAACATTTCCAATTTAAAATAAAAATGCCATAACAAACCTAATATATTCATCAATAGCCACAACGGATATCAATCAAGAGAAGAAGAAGAAGAAAGTTTGCAGAAACGCAGTAGAGTCCATTTAACTAGGTTTCCTATGGTACATGTTCACATATATGCGTTTTGGGGGACTTTTTTTTCTGTGTTTTGCGTGTAATAGACTTCAATGGAATTGCACCAGAAACATAAGTATATAGTATATAGCTGGTCTTTTAAAATTTCACTGCTTTTTGGGGTGAATGGGTAGGGGTACGATGTACCCCTACCCATTCACATAGGGAGGGGGCGGGATTTGGGGGCCCCCTTGTTAATGGGGGCTTCCAGATTTCAATAATCCCCCCGCCAACAGACCCCGACAACCACCGGCCAGGGTTGTCGGGAAGAGGCCCTTGTCTTGAGGGCAAGGTGCTCTGGGGCGGGGGCATGTTGAGGGCATGCGGTCTGGTATGGTTCAGGAGGGGGGGCACTCGCTCGTCCTATCTATTTCCTGACCTACCGGGCTGCATGCTCGGATAAGGATCTGGTATGGATTTTTTTTGTTTTAAATATTGGCATGGGGGATTCTTTCCAAATCTGGCCTCCTCCTTAGCAACCAGCAATATACAGGGTGTTTAAGAGGGAAAAAAAAAAAATACATAAAACGCAAAATGCATGAAAATTGCATGCAAAAATAAAAAAGGAGGGTTTGAAAACACAAAGCGCAATGCAAAACGTGCCTAAAAAACGCATCAAGCGCAGTCGCATAGATGTGAACCCAAATCTAGTGTGAATCAAGCTCAGCATATAAAGATGGTCATCGGTAAGGTTGCAGAGGTCGGCAAGCAACTGGCTGGTAGATGCAGAGGTTGGCAGGCAAGTGGCTGGTATCAGCAGAATTCAGCCGGGAGGCAGCTGAATGAGAAGTAATCGCTGCTGTGCTTAGAGATGGAATGCAGGCTATCGCTGTGTTGGTGGCTTCCTGGAGTCCTTAGCCCGCTTGGCAAGGATCGGTTGCACTCAAAGGTGTCGGGGATGATGTCACTATGTTCAAGCCCTCTTGGCAAGGATTGGCTGCACTTGGAGGTGTCGGAGATGATGTCACTATGTTCAAGACCCCTTGGCAAGGATCAGCTGAGCTTGGAGGTGTCGGGAATAACATTACTACGTCCAAGCCCCATTGGCAAGGATTGGCTGCACTCAAAGGTGTCATGGAGGACATCACTACGTCCAAGCCCCCTTGGCAAGGATGGGCTGCACTCGGAGGTGTTGGGAATTACGTCACTACATCCAAGTCCCCTTGGCAAGGATCGGCTGCAATCGGAGGTGTCCGGGATGACGTCACTACATACAAGCCCCCTTCACAAGGATCAGCTGCACTTGGAGGTGTTGGGGATGATGTCACTACGTTCAAGCCCTGTTGCCAAGGATCGGCTGCACTCGGAGGTGTCGGGGATGAAGTCACTATGTCCAAGCCCCCTTAGCAAGGATCGGCTGCACTCGGAGATGTCAGAAAAGACGTCACTAGGTTCAAGCTCCCTTGGCAAGGATTGGCTGCATCTGGAGGTGTCTGGGATGACGTTTACTATGTTCAAGCCCCCTTGGCAAGGATCGGCTGCACTCTGAGGTGTCGAAGATTACGTCACTATGTCCAAGCCCCCTTCACAAGGATCGGCTGCACTTGGAGGTGACGGGGATGAAGTAACTACGTCCAAGCCCCCTTGGCAAGGATCGGCTACACTCTGAGGTGTCGGGGATGACGTCACTTTGTCCAAGCCCCCTTGGCAAGAACTGGCTGCACCTAGAGGTGTCAGGAATGACGTCACTATGTTTAAGCCCCCTTGGCAGGAAGCGGCCGCACTCGGAGGTGTCGGGAATGATGTCACTACGTCCAAGCCCCCTTCCGAGTTCAGCTGATCCTTGCTGAGTGGGCCGAGGACTCCAGGAAGCCGCCAGCACAGGGTGACAGCTTGCATCCCATCTCCAAGCACAGCAGCTGCCTCCTGGACGAATTCTGCATCTACCAGTCGCTTGCCTGCCGATCTCTGCAACCTTACAGATGAACATCTTTACATGCTGAGCTTGAATCACACTGAGCGCATTTAAGCATTACTACAGGTTACACTTAGATGGTGCGCCTCCTTTTCTTCTCTAATTTATGTATATTAGGCTATCTTAAGACCTGATCCTGAGGAGCAGCAATCATGACCTCTTTCACTGGGGACACAGAAGCACTATAGTTTTACATTTATACTTTAATATAGATATAAATCCACTTTGGGCTTGCAAATGCATTTGGTGCACACAATTATTATCTTGCAAAAAGTAGCAGTGACTGTGAAGAGAGCAGAGCTGTGGGAGGGACCCAGCAGGCTCCACCCACTGCAGGCTGGCTGTAGTAAACGACAGAAGGGGGTGGAGACAAGACCAGTCCCCCTGCACAAGGAGAGAAACCAGCAATCAGTGGCCTTTATTTCAGGAAGTTTACACTGGATTACTGCACAGATCTGGAAGAAATACACAAAGCACACCAAGATTCAAGAAGCATACATGTAGCTCTTGCATATACTGTGAACAATATTTTCTTATTCCTGAGTTCAGCTTTAAAGGGCCAGTTCACCCAAGCTGATATTTTAATTATTAAACGGGTGGGGCTGAATATAGCTAAACTAAAAACAGTTTGATTTAGATATATAGACACATTTATCCCTATTAATCCTGTTTTTACTGCTTCCCTACCTCCGTTTCTGAATGGCAAAATGGTGGACTTTTTATTCCTTCAGTGCTGTTTATAAATAGCACTTTAGGAATAGCCTTTGGACAGCAAGTGCGCCCATAAATGGCTGCGAACCATCAGAAGAAAGCTCGGTTCACAAACAGAGTACAGCTCTGTACAATGTGAACGCTGTGATGACCAATAGTGACATTCCAAAGAGGGTCATCTTGGAGGTGTTTCTACGTTACAACCATTTTTAATTGAATATTGAATAGGATTCATTTGAGTACAGTATTGAATGACCAAGTAATTGTTAGTCTTATCACAGCACTGAAAACTGCAAAAAAGGCCTGGTAATAAAGGAGTACATGTGACTATTCAGGGTCACTTTTAAAGTCTCCCGGGTGCCATAACCAGTCCCTGGACCCAGTTAAAGCCTCTACCTGTGTGACTCCACTAGTTAAGCCATAAGGAATTACACAGCTTTGAATGGTAACATATTCCTTGAAGGACTTGATTAGTAGAATTCTAAAAACAAATTAGTAATCCTTTCAGTGCCACCATCCCAAAAAATATGAATATTTGGATCAGGTTCTTGAATATACCACTAACAAAATGCAAATATAACATACTACAAAGGTTCAATTGATGGACCTATCACAATTTTAGTAGGCATGTGTTCCTAAAATCAGCATATCAGTGCATACATTCATTTTTTTTTTTGCAATTTTTTTTACAACGTATACAACATTGCCTTAGGCCAGCATCTCTCAACTATTTTACCCCAGAGGAACCCCTAAAATAATTTTCAGGTGTTCTAAAACCAATTTATGGGTGGTCAGTTGGAAGAATTCTTACATTGATGGCCAGTGAGAAGAACGCTCCTTACATTGGTGATCATTGAGAAGAATGCTACTTACATTGGTGGTCAGTGGGAAGAATCTTCTCACTGACCATCAATGTAAGGGGCATTCTTCCCACTGACCGCCAATGTAGGGGCATTCTTCCCACTGATCACCAATGTAAGGAGCATTCCTCCCACTGACCACCAATGTACGGGGCATTCTCCCACTGGCCACCAATGTAAGGGGTATTCTTCCCACTGACCGCCAATGTAAGGGTCATTCTTTCCACTGACGACCAATGTAAGGAGCATTCTTCTTACTGGCCACCAATGTAAGGGGCATTCTTCCCACTGATCAATATGTAAGGAGCATTCTTCCCACTGGCCACCAATGTAAGGTGCATTCTTCCCACTGGCCACCAATGTAAGGGGCATTCTTCCAACAGACCACTAATGTAAGGGGCATTCTTCCCACTGACGACCAATGTAAGGGGCATTCTTTCCACTGACGACCAATGTAAGGGGCATTCTACCCACTGACCACCAATGTAAGGGACATTCTTCCCACTGGCCACCAATGTAAGGGACATTCTTCCCACAGACCACCAATGTAAGGAACATTCTTCTCACTGGCCACCAATGTAAGGGGCATTCTTCCCACTGGCCACCAATGTAAGGGGCATTCTTTCCACTGACGACCAATGTAAGGGACATTCTTTCCACTGACCATCAATGTAAGGGGAATTCTTCCAACTGACCACCAATGTAAGGAGCATTCTTCTCACTGGCCACCAATGTAAAGAGCATTCTTTCCACTCACCACCAACATTGGTGGTGAGTGGGAAGAATGCCCTTACATAGATAGTGAGTGGGAAGAATTCCCCTTACATAGATGGTGAGTGGGAAGAATGCCCCCCTTATATACAGTTATAGGATTAACTGGTGACACATTGTTGGCTTTGCCAAGTGCCATTGGCCCCTGAACTATACAGACACCATCAAAGGGGAGGTAAATCAGCCACAGCTCAATGAACCTCTAGAAAACTCTATAGGAACCCTTGTTGATAATGGCTGCCATAGGCAGTACACCTTTTTATCATCTCATGTTTCATGTCACTGACAATAAGACATGACACTTGGGGGTCGATTTACTAAAACTGGAGAGGGCAAAATCTGGTGCAGCTGTCCATGGTAACCAATCAGCTTCTAACTTCAGCTTGTTCAATAAAGCTTTGAGCTGCACCGGA
This sequence comes from Aquarana catesbeiana, assembly GCF_042186555.1. Classification (NCBI taxonomy): domain Eukaryota; kingdom Metazoa; phylum Chordata; class Amphibia; order Anura; family Ranidae; genus Aquarana; species Aquarana catesbeiana. The sequence continues at coordinate 272,292,175 of NC_133334.1, forward strand.
ATTTGCATTCTCCAGTTTTAGTAAATCAACCCCTTGGAGACATAAGACGTGACACTCATCTTATTGACATGAAACATGAGTTTGTGAAGAGCCGTACTGCCGAAGGCAATGTTCTATACGTTGCTGCGGACAAAACAAAACTGTATGCAAAAAAATATAATGTATGCAAAAAAATATAATGTATGCACAGATACACTGATTTTATGGATGTACGTCCAATAATCGTGTATTAGGTCCATCAACAGATCTACTGTATTTTTTTTATACATAAATTACATATTCTTTGGTGTTTTATTCAAAGCCCCGCTTCCAAATATTCTGTTTATTTCTTGAAGCAACAGCATGACAACGTTTTTCTATTGAAAGTCACTTTATAAAGATCAGGTGCAGGTTCATTAATTACAATATGCTAATTACAGGCATAGGAAAGCCAGACATCTGTCACTTATGCTATCTGAGGTGACTTTTAATCCTTCCAGAAAGAACATGACATGAATCTGAACAGCGATGAGGAAGCATTTTTACAAAAGTAATGAAGAGAGAAATGGGGACACAAGTTTTATTAAAAGGGGTAACATTACAAGTCCTTATTAATAAATTCTAGACACGTCACAAGTTTTTTTTTTTTTTAAAGCTCCATCTTTATATCTTTAGGTTCTAGAGCTCTAGTCCAATCAATTTGCCTAGGCATGATGATGATGAGGTCATCAGTCTGCTGCAGGCAGGAGGAAACATTTCCTCATTCTCCTCTTTCCCCAGTGACCAGACTGTACATTGTAATTTTGTAGATGTGAAGCTGAAGTAGGGCCTGATCTGTGTCAGGAAGAGAACATTACATGATTGTATCAGCTTTGAGTCAACACCTAATTCCCTCAAGTAGACGGTGACCCTGGATGATGCCTGAACATAGATGTCTCTGTCCTTCTGAAGAGAAAATCAGATGAAGGTATTGTCAGGAGAAGTACTGTAATCTCTGAAAGATAATGGCTACCTGGAAGTGTTACAATGAGACATTACTTAGTATTAACATGGTGAAATAATGAATAATAGAGAATTATGGCCAAAGCTTTTTTTGAGCATACTTCTCTTCTGGGTTACAGAAGTACACTTACTTTTACTTTCCTGCGACCCAGAATCAGCAGACAGCGGGCTAAAGTCCGCTGTTGGCTGATGTCATGGAGCGGCTTCAGGCTCTGGAAGGATAGGACAATAATATCTGGATCCACCTAGATACCTGATTGGCAGCTGGCTCAGCTTCTAAGCATGCCTCTGACAACCTGAGCCAGCTGCTCCTGCTCGACAGTGGCTAAAATCCGCTGTCAGTTAATACCACAAAGCCGCGCCAGGCTCTGGAAAGGATCCTGACAATGTCCAGAGCCACCCAGATGCCTGACTGGCAGCTGGCTCAGCCACTCATCATTGCTGCTGAGAGCCTGAGCCAGCTGCTCCCACCACCTCCCCAGCTCAGTGTTCCCTAGAGGGGGCAGAGCAGAGAGCACTGACTGACAGTCGCCATTCTCTGTTCTGAGAAGACTGATAACTAAGTGATCAGTGGTCATGTGAGCGCTTAGTTCTCGGGCTTAGAAACGGAGGGGGACGGACATTTCTTGTTCCCCTCCTTCCCCCCCATCTCTTTTCTTTTCCTGCTTTTGCTCCTTTGAGACTTTCTTTCTAAGTTCTTTTAATAATAATCTCGGGTCCTATATCCCAACTTCTGGTTCTATTGAATGTTTATCACAGTATGGAACCTGTTATTTCTTCAAATTTACATTGTTAATATTTTTGAAGGCATCGCTCTTGGTTTAGGACCTCTGGGTTAGTCCCTCGCTTCTGGTTGACTCTTGGAAGAGGGTTATACTAGCTAGACTGTGCGGTGGAGGGACTGGTGCAAGCCAGCCGTCCTCAGCTTAGAGCTTCAGATGGTCTTCATTGTAGTTCAGACCGGTTGTTATTGAACCTGTGGACTGTTCCTGGATAGCTCAGCGGTTGTGAGTACCACAAGATTAAAATACAGGACTATACTGATATTCCTCGATTTTGAAACTACTGTATGCCTTTACCATTACTGATAGCCTCAACAATGTAAAAACATATACTAAATTGTATTACTTTATTTTGTAAAACGAAAAAAAAAACGATTGAAACAGAACCAGAATGGGACAGCTGCAGCATCACTGTAAGAGTCCAGGGCTTACTACGCATGCACCAATGGCGCATTGCCGCAAGAGCAAATCTGTGCCAACTGAGCATGCGCCAAAGATGCCTCAGGGTGCCAACCCGCACCTGCGCAGAAGACTTGATGGAAAAGGGAAGGAAAATGCCCAGGCCCCGCACAGGAAGTGACCTCAACCTGATGAAAAAAGGCAGGAAAAGACCCAGGAGGCGCACAGGAAGAGACCTCAAACTTCCCTATATAAGCCCAGCCCAGACACTGCCAAATTGCTGGATTATCTTCAGTCCCCCCTTGTTCCTCTGCTAGTGTGTGATCTGTCTGAACCTGTTGTGACCTGGAAACCTGTTTGACTACTCTTGATTGCTGCTTGCCTTTGACCTCGGATTTGTACCCTAACCATTCTACTTCTTTGACCCTTTTGTACTCAGCTGCCAGATTGGAACCGACCCCGGCTTGGATCTCGACTATTCTTCTTCTGATTAACCCTTTTATACTTCGTTGCCCAACTGGACTTGACCTCGGCTCGGATCCCAGACTAAGGCTTGCACGGTGCTTCACACCCTTGGCACCCCTGCCACTCGGTGTCCACCAAGTCTCTGTCTCCATCTCCAGAGGCTTTAAGGACCCGAGGTGCAAGGGAGGCCTCCCCACTACTTAGGTTTCACATCAGGTATGTGGCCCTCGTGACAATCACACCCAGAGAGGTGACTATATGTTTGCTATTTTTGATCCACACTCTTCTCCTTTAATCTATTACAAAATACTGACACAAAAAAGGGGATGTAGAAAAGCTCAGGAGGTGGGAGAGGCCAACCTTGACTTTCACAAGAAATATCGAGATTTGCATGTATTAATCATTATATCAATTAAGCTGCCGCTGTTTTTTCCTACATCTATTGATCATGTGCAGTTTTTACTGAAGGTGCCCTTCAGCTTCTGCATTTTCATTGTAGGCTCAGTCTGAATTTCCAAGATTTAGTTGACGTGTTTTGGACCCAAGAATTTTTCTAAGCTGTACAATTACCATAGAAATGTCGGAGCACAATGGTTATTGGTGCAGCTCTTCTTTATGTATATAACAATTACATATGTAACATATGCAGCTTCACGTATTTCAAAGCATCAATGAACATGAAAAGTGACAAGGCTCATTCATGGCTGGGAAGGAGAAGATGTCTTGCTGAAGCCTCCACAGTGCTTGGCCCTGATACACCTATATAGGAGCAGCTGCCTCCAGAGGAGCTTTGCCGAGATCTTACCTTCTCTTGCCAGTGTAGGATGCCGATTATTGCCAGGATGAAAACGCACACTCCAATCAGAGCAATGGCAGTCAGCAGGACGATGTTACTTGGTGTCAGGTAGAGCTTGGCACTCCAGCTGTGGACAGAAGAGTCACAATAATGAATTGCAATCCGTCTTATCAGATGTGAATGCAATCTGAAGATACAAGGAATGTCTGCCAATCACACTGATGGGAGGATTTGTACATTAAAAATATACAATTTTATCATTTTCATATCATTACTAAACACGCTGGAGTCATAACATAAAATAGTGTAATATAAAGCCAAGAATGAGCCAATAGCATATCCCTCTCCGGCAACCTCAACTCCCCACTAATGACGCACCTACCGACAACCACCCCACTAACAGGACATCCCTTTCTTCTCACCGCAGCCCCCTCCCCTGACTCATGGAGCACCAACCACCTCTCCTCCCTGATCACCTCACTCCGCCCACCGACAGCACAATCACCCACAAATCCAGACCCCTCCCTACAATACAAACAACAGGAACATGAAAGAAACATCAATAAAAATCATATATACAAAAAACAATCTATATATGATATGAGCCCTAATGCGTCTACGCGTTTCTTTGTACACTTCTTCAGGACACATTTTGGGGTTCAGTAGTTGCAAAGAAGAGAAAGGGGTCTCACTATCTTGCAAAAGGAATAACATATTAATCAATCAGTGATCGACAAAGTAATTTCCAACAAAGGGAATAGCGAGGTGGCGCAATGAGGTCAGAGCGAATCACCAGGCAAACAACACCCAGGAACCACCTGTGAATCAATGATCACGAGTGTCTAGGTATGATGCTTTCACACAGGGGATGCCGTATCAAAGTGAATATTCATAGAAGACCAGATATAATCATAGATTGTTCATATCAGAAAATATAGGAATCCCTCAGTCAGAGGTAGCGACAGACTAAGAAATTTGGCCATATATCAAAAGTAATGAATCCAGATCTGGGCTGTTATCATCCAAGATAGATAAAGATACGGCAATGTAACGAAAATCCCCTGGGAGAGAGCAGGACACTCTTCCCTCACAGCACACCCATGCGGCCACCTCTCCCTCCGCTCACAGTACATCCCTCCTCGCCCACCTCACCCTCCGCTCACAGTACATCCCTCCCCGCCCACCTGACCCTCCGCTCACAGTACATCCCGCCCACCTCACCCTCCGCTCACAGTACATCCCACCCCGCCCACCTCACCCTCCGCTTACAGTACATCCCACCCCGCCCACCTCCCAGTACATCCCTCTCCGCCCACCTCACCCTCCTCCCACAGTACATCCCACCCCGCCCACCTCACCCTCCTCCCACAGTACATCCCACCCCGCCCACCTCACCCTCCACTCACAGTACATCCCTCCCCGCCCACCTCACCCTCCTCCCACAGTAAATCCCTCCTCGCCCACCTCATCCTCCGCTCACAGTACATCTCTCCTCGCCCACCTCACCCTCCACTCACAGTACATCCCACCCCGCCCACCTCACCCTCCGCTCACAGTACATCCCACCCCGCCCACCTCACCCTCCACTCACAGTACCATCCCTCCTCGCCCACCTCACCCTCTGCTCACAGTACATCCCTCCCCGCCCACCTCACCCTCCACTCACAGTACATCCCTCCCCGCCCACCTCACCCCCCACTCACAGTACATCCCTCCTCACCCACCTCACCCTCCGCCCACAGTACATCCCTCCTCGCCCACCTCACCCTCCACTCACAGTACTTCCCACTCCGCCCACCTCAGAGTACATCCCTCCTCGCCCACCTCACCCTCCGCTCACAGTACATCCCACCCCGCCCACCTCACAGTACATCCCTCCTCGCCCACCTCACCCTCCGCTCACAGCACATCTCTCCCCGCCCACCTCGCCCTCCGCTCACAGTACATCCCCCCCCGCCCTCCGCTCACAGTACATCCCTCCTCGCCCACCTCACCCTCCGCTCACAGTACATCCCTCCCCGCCCACCTCACCCTCCGCTCACAGTACATCCCTCCCCGCCCACCTCACCCTCCGCTCACAGTACATCCCTCCTCGCCCACCTCACCTTCCGCCCACAGTACATCCCTCCCCGCCCACCTCATCCTCCGCTCACAGTACATCCCTCCCCGCCCACCTCACCCTCCTCCCACAGTACATCCCACCCCGCCCACCTCACCCTCCACTCACAGTACATCCCTCCCCACCCACCTCCCACAGTAAATCCCTCCCCGCCCACCTCACAGTACATCACTCCCCGCCCAGCTCACCCTCCTCCCACAGTAAATCCCTCCCCGCCCACCTCACCCTCCGCTCACAGTACATCCCACCCCGCCCACCTCACCATCCGCTTACAGTACATCCCTCCTCGCCCACCTCACCCTGCGCTCACAGTACATCCCTCCCCGCCCACCTCACCCTCCTCCCACAGTACATCCCACCCCGCCCACCTCACCCTCCACTCACAGTACATCCCTCCCCGCCCACCTCACCCTCCTCCCACAGTAAATCCCTCCCTGCCCACCTCACCCTCCGCTCACAGTACATCACTCCCCGCCCAGCTCACCCTCCTCCCACAGTAAATCCCTCCCCGCCCACCTCACCCTCCGCTCACAGTACATCCCACCCCGCCCACCTCACCCTCCGCTCACAGTACATCCCTCCTCGCCCACCTCACCCTGCGCTCACAGTACATCCCTCCCCGCCCACCTCACCCTTCGCTCACAGTACATCCCACCCCGCCCACCTCACCCTCCGCTTACAGTACATCCCACCCCACCCACCTCCCAGTACATCCCTCCCCGCCCACCTCACCCTCCTCCCACAGTACATCCCATCCCGCCCACCTCACCCTCCACTCACAGTACGTCCCTCCCCGCCCACCTCACCCTCCTCCCACAGGAAATCCCTCCTCACCCTCCGCTCACAGTACATCCCTCCCCGCCCACCTCACCCTCCACTCACAGTACTTCCCACTCCGCCCACCTCACAGTATATCCCTCCTCGCCCACCTCACCCTCCTCTCAGAGTACATCCCACCCCGCCCACCTCACAGTACATCCCTCCTCGCCCACCTCACCCTCCGCTCACAGTACATCCCTCCCCGCCCACCTCACCCTCCGCTTACAGTACATCCCTCCCCGCCCACCTCACCCTCCACTCACAGTACATCCCTCCCCGCCCACCTCACCCTCCTCCCACAGTACATCCCTCCCCGCCCACCTCATCCTCCGCTCACAGTACATCCCTCCCCGCCCACCTCACCCTCCTCCCACAGTACATCCCACCCCGCCCACCTCACCCTCCACTCACAGTACATCCCTCCCCACCCACCTCACCCTCCTCCCACAGTAAATCCCTCCCCGCCCACCTCACAGTACATCACTCCCCGCCCAGCTCACCCTCCTCCCACAGTAAATCCCTCCCCGCCCACCTCACCCTCCGCTCACAGTACATCCCACCCCGCCCACCTCACCATCCGCTTACAGTACATCCCTCCTCGCCCACCTCACCCTGCGCTCACAGTACATCCCTCCCCGCCCACCTCACCCTCCTCCCACAGTACATCCCTCCCCGCCCACCTCACCCTCCGCTCACAGTACATCACTCCCCGCCCAGCTCACCCTCCTCCCACAGTAAATCCCTCCCCGCCCACCTCACCCTCCGCTCACAGTACATCCCACCCCGCCCACCTCACCCTCCGCTTACAGTACATCCCTCCTCGCCCACCTCACCCTGCGCTCACAGTACATCCCTCCCCGCCCACCTCACCCTTCGCTCACAGTACATCCCACCCCACCCACCTCACCCTCCGCTTACAGTACATCCCACCCCGCCCACCTCCCAGTACATCCCTCCCCGCCCACCTCACCCTCCTCCCACAGTACATCCCATCCCGCCCACCTTACCCTCCACTCACAGTACGTCCCTCCCCGCCCACCTCACCCTCCTCCCACAGGAAATCCCTCCTCACCCTCCGCTCACAGTACATCCCTCCCCGCCCACCTCACCCTCCACTCACAGTACTTCCCACTCCGCCTACCTCACAGTATATCCCTCCTCGCCCACCTCACCCTCCGCTCACAGTACATCCCTCCCCGCCCACCTCACCCTCCGCTTACAGTACATCCCTCCCCGCCCACCTCACCCTCGGCTCACAGTACATCCCTCCCCACCCACCTCACCCTCGGCTCACAGTACATCCCTCCTCGCCCACCTCACCCTCCGCTCACAGTACATCCCTCCCCGCCCACCTCACCCTCCGCTCACAGTACATCCCTCCCCGCCCACCTCACCCTCCGCTCACAGTACATCCCTCCTCGCCCACCTCACCCTCCGCTCACAGTACATCCCTCCCCGCCCACCTCACCCTCCGCTCACAGTACATCCCTCCCCGCCCACCTCACCCTCCGCTCACAGTACATCCCTCCCCGCCCACCTCACCCTCCGCTCACAGTACATCCCTCCCCACTGTCCGCTCACGGTACGTACCTCACAGTATGCCCCCCGAATATCCCTTTCGGGCCACTCCACCCCCCACAGCACATCTATCCCCAGCAATCTCACCCCACACTCACAGCACATCCCTCCCTCCAGCCCCCTCAATCACAGGTTCTGGCATCCTTTGCTCTACTTCAGAAAGACATGTTTGTATTGCACCCTTCCTTTTCTTTTCTGGTGACAACATTGTCAATGGAACAGAAAGGAAGGGAAGATCTCTCCAGTGGGGAAACACACAGCGATATAAACCTAGAAACAGAGGTTCTAACCCTACCCTACTAAGTTTTGGCAGGAGTTTCACTTTAGGGGGGAGGGACTGACACCTTTCTGCCCACTAATTGCCCCCATTCTGGGCTAAACATAGAAAAAGACAACACACATACATTATACGTGGCTACAGGGATGTTTAGTTGTTATGGGTTGATTATTATTATTACTATTATTATACAGGATTTATATGGCAGCAAGTTACAATATAAAGGGGGACAGTACAATTACAATACAGTTCAATACAGAAGTTAATAACGTTACTTGTTTTGTCTCTATGGCACAAATAGTACTGTAGAACTCTATGACTATGAAGAACCCTGAGACATCCGGGTCTTATTGTGTGTGAGAAGAAGGACATAGAGGCTTCTATGTTAATATAAAAAAAACACAAAGAATATTGGAGGTTTTCAAGGCCTCTAGGGCAGGAAAAAAGGACCGCGTCTCTATAAATACACATCTGTCCTAGACAACCTGAGGAACATAAGGGTGCAACTGCAAGGTCGGCCTTTCTTTTGTAAAGTTGTTGGCGCTACATACAGTGCCTCGAAAAAGTATTCATACCCCGTGAAATTTTCAACATTTTGTCATGTTACAACCAAAACCATAAATGTATTTTATTGGAATTTTATGTGATAGACCAACACAAAGTGGCACATAAATGTGAAGTGGAAGGAAAATGATAAATGGTTTTCTAAATTTTTTACAAATAAATATGTGAAAAGTGTGGGGTACATTTGTATTCAGCCCCCTTTACTCTGATACCCCTAACTAAAATCTAGTGGAGCCAATTGTCTTCAGAAGTCACCTAATTAGTAAACAGAATCCACCTGTGTTTGATTTAATCTCAGTATAAATACAGCTGTTCTGTGAAGCCCTCAGAAGTTTGTTAGAGAACAAACAGCATCATGAAGGCCAAGGAACACACCAGACAGGTCAGAGATAAAGTTGTGGAGCAGTTTAAAGCAGGGTTAGGCTATAAAAAAAATATCCCAAGCTTTGAACATCTCACGGAGCTCTGTTCAATCCATGGAAAGAGTATGGCACAACTGCAAACCTACCAAGACATGGCCGTCCACCTAAACTGACAGGCCGGGCAAGGAGAGCATTCATCAGAGATGCAGCCAAGAGGTCCATGGTAACTCTGGAGGAGCTGCAGAGATCCACAGCTCAGGTGGGAGAATCTGTCCACAGGACAACTATTAGTCGTGTTCTCCACAAATCTGACCTTTATGGAAGAGTGACAAGAAGAAAGACATTGGTGAAAGAAAGACATAAGAAGTCCTGTTTGCAGTTTGCGAGAAGCCATGTGGGGGACACAGCAAACATGTGGAAGAAGGTGCTCTGGTCAGATGAGACCAACATTGCAAAACGCTATGTGTGGCGGAAAACTAACACTGCACATCACCCGGAACACACCATCCCCACTGTGAAACATGGTGGTGGCAGCATCATGTGGTGGGGATGCTTTTCTTCAGCAGGGACAGGGAAGCTGGTCAGAGTTGATGGGAAGATGGATGGAGCCAAATACAGGACAATCTTAGAAGAAAACCTGTTAGAGTCTGCAAAAGACTTGAGACTGGGGCGGAGGTTCACCTTCCAGCAGGACAACGACCCGAAACACACAGCCAGAGCTTGTTGACTCGTAGAAAAATAAGCAGTGCTCCAGGTTGGTCTGCTGATCCATTTCTGCTAACACACCGGAAGGTGCCGGTCCAGATCATGGCTGTCCTTATAGAACAAAAGGAGCAGCTCAACTAAAAAACGTCTTTACTGAAACTGCTTGAACAAAAATCACATATCTACAAAGTAGAGGGCATCAGTAGTAAATATCTAACGGGTTTTGTGCTTACTCACCGCTTATTCAAAACTGACTAAATATACATTTTACCTATACACCTATTTATACAGCCTGGGGTCCTCCCACAATCAGGTGAAACAGGATAAGTTGATAGGGGCCAAGTTTTACCCCTCCCTAGCCAACCTACATGGGTTGGTGGAAAAGGTCCTACATTTTTGGAGATGACAATCTCTATTGATCTTCAATTAAGAAAGTTCGGGACTTTAAGTAAAGCATATGACAGACCATTAAAATATAAAAACGTATTTATTGTCAAGGAGTATATCTAACACATAATTTATACATGCAGAATTCACATACTGTAAGTACAAAAAGTACACCTATCTCAGCTCCCGGGACAGGCCACCCCACGGGTCCCTGGTTGGACCATACCGCATGTTTTGCTTATCAGCTCCATGTAAGTTATGTAGGATTGGATATTTCCTTTCCCGCTCATTATACAAATTTACAATATCTCTGAGGTTTCTTTTTTAGACATGTTGATGCATTCGCCCCTGAAGAGTGGTTTATACCATGAAACGCGTTGGGCCTATTTAGGATGCAGTCATGACTTCAATCTATCATGTTTTTATATTTCTTCAGTTTTAAGTACAATTATTTTAATTCTTTACTCATCATATGGAGCCTTGTATACCGGCATGTGCTGTGACACCTACACATTGTACCCTGTTTCCCCGAAAATAAGACCTAGTGTAATTGTCAGTGATGGCTGCAATATAAGCCCTACCCCCCAAATAAGCCCCAGTTAAAGTCCTTGTAGGTCTTATTTTCAGGGTAGGGCTTATTTTCGGGGAAACAGGGTAGGGCTTATTTGGGGGGTAGGGCTTATATTGCAGCCATCACTGACAATCACACTAGGTCTTATTTTCGGGGAAACAGGGTATGTATGTATATATATTCAATGTAGTCGTGTTTTGTACTTATGTGAATTCTGCATGTATAAATTATGTGTTAGATATACTCCTTGACAATAAATACGCTTTTATATTTTATGGTCTGTCATATGCTTCATTTAAAGTCCCGAACTTTCTCATAGTAACCAATATAGGGACGGAAACACGTCTTTTGTGCCTCATATAAAGTCCCGCCCATTTTTTCTTTTTGATCGTCAATTATGTTTTCATTATATTGACGATCTCCTGTTTGTGTGCTTTCTTTTGTCCTTGTTTACACTTGTTTTGCCCACTGAAGAGCGATCCATGTTCACCTCCTCACCTACTGTTTTAACCATCTAAATGCTGGATTATTAATGGGTCGTGGTCGGTAGTGCGACGGGGATATAATTCCCGTCTCGGCCATGGAGTAAGGCATAGCGCCTGAGGCATGTGTAGACCCAAGGGGGAGCAGTTGGGGGGGGGGGGGTGTGAAAAGGCACCTCGACCTCAGGGTTTTACCGCCTCACCAACCGCAAGTGTAAATGAGCCCTACGAGATACAGACATATATTCTAACCTAAATGTTTAGACAAACCTGAGCAGAAAAAATCTGCATTTCTACAGACACATCTTCCCACTGAGCGCTGATGATAGAAGAACGCACATATTGACGCTCTTATCACCTGCTGTTACCTCGGTACTTTTCTTTGTACAAAGCAACGCAGGAACACTCAGCTACAGGATGAAATGTGCTGCCTCTGTCATCAGCACTATGAGGATAATATTCTATATTTATTACAGAGGTCAGAAGATGCATCTTATTAGTCTGAAAAATAATACACAAGGTCATTATAAGGATTTCACAAAGGTAATTTTTTCTCCTAAGTGCGGTTCTGTACCATCAGGTGCAGATGGAGGAAATAGGATTTTGCTAGTTGTACAAGAAGGAGTTATTTAAAGCTGAACTCCAGGCAGATATAAAAGATAAAAAAAATAAGGCAGCCCTCATTTACATATCATTAAATATTTTTTTTTTTCATGTAGGCGGTGTAAGTACCTGGCTCTGACAGCCTCTTGCAGTCCCTGAACAGCAGAGCTTAAACTGGGGGAGGGAGAAGCGGCACAAAGAGCCAATCAGGTGTGATGCATTACAAGGAGCATGCAGGTAGGAGGCGAAAGCAGTGTGAAGGAGATGAGTTCATAGGTCTGCTGCCTCTTTTCACTGTCCAGTCACGGGGTTCTGCGAGATAGAGCTGTGCTGTGTGGCAGAGCTGTGTAAATCGCAGGACTGTATGGACCGAAATTTAAACCCTTTGGCAGGTTAAACAGCTCCCTTCTATGTGTTTAGTTGTTTGCCCACAGTTTGGCTTTAGCTGTGCTGGGTGATAGGTTCACAAAGCTGGCTGTACACATCTAAACAGGACCGTCAGCATATTGGCTGCCTCCCTTAGTTGGCTTCATATATGGACCATCCCCCCTCTTTCTGCATATCCAGCTAGTGAATTGGTGCGTGAGGATTTTGTCCCCCTTTCTTCTGGGGTGACCCCCCCGCCTGTGGGTTAAAATTATTTTCCCCTATGCATACTCCAACTAAACTCTTGGTTTAACTGGGATTAACATCAGTTGCAAGAAACATCACCACCATAAGGATCATTCACTGACAGATGTTCCCATTTATCAGGGTTCTCCTTCATATCTTTATTGGGAGTTAAAGTGGTAAACACGAAGTGGATACTGAAGAAGCCCATGGTGGGCGAAACGCGTTGATCCCTCACCATTCCATGTTTACTCTCAAGTGGTAAGCTGGCTGTACAATAGTCCTGTTAGTGTTTATTGTACAGTGTGATTTATTAAGAAGTATACAGTTTCAACGCACTATAAGGTAAATTAGATGCGACTCACAGCAGGAGTCTAGTGCGTCCCTGTTCTCCATTTTAGGGATGAATCAGGCCCGGGTTTTTGCATGAATTCAGACAGGAAACTAAGCCAAAGACGCACAGGACCCCTGTGCAATCTGCTTTGCAGCTGCCATGGAGACGTGTGAACCAGCTCCATTGAGAGCCGTGAAACCTCTCCTGTCATTCGAATTGGATGCAGGGAAATCTGCATCCAATTCACACTAGTGTGAACCCAGCCTAAAACAACAACAATGTAAGATATTCTATGTTACCTGTAACAGAATTGTAGGGGAATGTTTCAAGTTTTTTTTAGAGACGTTCACAGATCTGTTCTATGTGTGCCCCCTTAGTCACACAACACACATTGAGCCGGTAATGCATTTCCGCCAAAACGCGAGTCAAGATATTCAAATCAAGTGATAGTGGCTGTGATGCGCTGTTTCAGCTCCGCTAGATCAACAGGAAGGGGAGGATCAAATACCTTGTCCTTTATGTACCCCCACAGGAAAAAAGTCACAAGCTGTTAAGTCAGAACTTCTGGGTGGCCATAGGGTCAGTGGCATGTTGTAGTCTGCTGCTCGCCCAATTCATTGAAGATGATCATCTAGGACAAGGATGGCGAACCTTGGCACCACAGATGTTTTGGAACTACATTTCCCATAGTGCTCATGCATTCTGCAGTGTAGTTGAGCATCATGGGAAATGTAGTTTCAAAACATCTGGGGTGCCAAGGTTCGTCATCACTGATCTAGGTAATCTCGCACGTGGCCTGACCAGTGTGGTGGTGCACCAGCCAACTGGAGAATAAAGTTGTCACTGTCGTCCTGCAACTGTGGCATCAACCAAAGACTTAACATATCCAGAAAAAAGCCTCCCATGAAGGGGCCGTACACTTTCTCTTTGGACACAGCACAGAACACATTTACCTTAGAGGAATCTCACGCGTTGCACTGAAAATCTGGGATTCTCTGTTCCCCAAAAGCAAACATTTTGCTTAACCACTCATGTGAAATGCAGCTTCGTCGGTGAAAACAAAGCGATCGGCAAAATCGTCATTTTCAAAACGGTTCTGCATTTCAGCACAAAATTCAAGGCGCTTTGTCTGGTCAATGAGATTTTGGAACATCTGTACCTTGTATGGAATCATTTTCAGCTTCTTTCTCAAAATTCTCCAGACAGTGGGCTGTGAAATCTGCACTTCACAAATCACCCTCAGTGTTGATTTTCCCAGGGCTTCGTTGAATGGCGGTGCAAACACCATCGATGACTTCTTCCGATACACGCGGTCGTCCGGGACTTTTACGTTTGCACAAACTGCCTGTAGTTTCACATTTTTTTATGCCAATCGTAGATAGATTTTCTGGTTGGAGGTTCTTCTCCGAATTGTGAATCGAAAATGCCGTTCCACAACAGTTACAGATTCAGTTTTGCTCAATTCAAGAACACAAAACGCCTTCTCCACTGCAGACGCTGCCATTTTGACTGACTAGTCAAGTGACACACGTGCCTACGCGCTATCGCCTACGTCACTTTATCAGTAGCGGGACAAAAACTTCATGAGTACATCTACAATGGATATAAAAAGCCTACTCACCCCTGTTAAAAGAAAAAAAAAAAGAAAAAGGTTTCT